>NW_017674841.1:18509-83029 GCF_001879085.1 Nicotiana attenuata | reverse complement strand
CCCTCGAATCGGCCTCCACGCGCGTCGAATCTAACCAAAACCAGAGCGAATACATCACAATATGCTAAGGGAACAATACCCAATCGAAAACAATCGAAAATTAGCAAGAATCTCGAAACTAGCAAAACCCGAGCCCCGGGCCCCGCTTCTCAAAAAATTACAAAATTCACATTACCGTATTCCTCGTCTTGCCACGAGTCCATACATACCAAGAACTCCCAAATCCGAGCTCAAATGACCTATCAAATCCCAATTTGAAATATCAAAAACTCAAGCCCTAGCTTTACCCCTTTTTAATGAATTCCAACCAATTTCCATGTTAATTTTAACAAAATCTCGAGTATTTAGGCCAAGGAACTTACCTCTAATCATTCCTCCTTGAATCCCTCTTCAAAATCGCCTCAAAGCTCTCAAAGCTCGCTAAAAAATGGGGGAAAATAATACCTAGCTCGCGGAGGAAATATTTAATAATCAGCCCAGCACTTTCGCTTATGCGGTCCCCATCCCGCTTCTGCGGGACCGCTTCCGCGCTATTCCTTCCGCTTCTACGGAAATCCCACTCTCGAACCAAACCGCTTCTGCGGTCACAATATCGTATAAGCGATTCCGCTTTTGCGGCTACGCCAACGCTTCTGCGGAACCAGGCGCCCAGGCCTCTTCACCGCTTCTGCGGTCAATCCATCGCTTAAGCGGGTCTGCTTCTGCGGTCCAAGACTCGCAGAAGCGAGAATACCAGATATCAGCAACATTTGAAGTCTCCAAGTCCAAATTTCATCCCGCTAGCCATCCGAAATCACCCCGAGGCCCCCGGGACCTCAGCCAAAGGCACCAACATATCCCAATACATCATACGAGCTTGCTCCAATCATCAAAACACACCTAACAACACTAAAATCATCAATTCATATCGGATTCAAGCCTAAAGTTCTTTAAGAACTTTCGAAATGCACTTTCGATCAAAAACCCGACCAAACGATGTCCGAATGACCTGAAAATTTGCACACATATCCAAAATCACTTAACGAAGCTACAGCAACTCTCGGAATTCCATTCCGACCCCCGGATCAAATTCTCACCCATCCACCGGAATTCGCCAAAATACTAACCTCGCCAATTCAAGCCTAATTCTACACCGGGCCTCCAAAATCAATTCCGATCGCACTCCCAAGTCACAAATCATCCCCCGAAGCTAACCGAATCACCGGAAATCACATCCGAGCCTTCTAACTCAATAGTCAACATTCGTTTGACTTTTCCAACTTAAGCTTTCCTTAAAGAGACTAAGTGTCTCATTTCTTATCAAAACCAATCCAAAACAACTCTAACACACCACATACCTATAACGAAACATGAAGAAGCATGAAATGGGGAAAACAGAGCAATAACACATGAGACGACGGGTCGGGTCGTCACATGAATGCAGGACAAAAATTCAGCATGTTTGCCCTGCATTCAAAAGTATACATTAGCAAGAATTTTTAGCTTGAGCATAAAACAACTTCACGCTAAATTAGGTTTAACGTGAAAGATCTTCTGGTACAATTGCATGAAATTTTGGCTTGTATTTGATTAAAGCTTTAGAATTCAACGTGAAACAATTGTATTCTATATCTTTCATGCAAAGTTTTTGAAGATTTTTCAGTGAAAACTTCATATTTTTGCAAGTGTGATTTAATTCGCATAAGTGAAAATCTATACATTGATTGAATTAAAACTTAAAAAACATGATGAATTAGGAAAATAATTGCAAAAAAATATATCATGAAGATCAATCAGTATGAATTGCAATACTTACAATGTATTTTCTAATTTGGAATTTGAATATGGTTCAACTTTATGGTTACGTGATTATGGCAGATGTGAGAGGAGATCTGAGAAGGGATGGAGTGATGGAGGAGAACGGTAAAACGATTTATGGTACGACTGCAAATCGCCCAAAATAGGGTACTGGTACCCTAATTTTTAAAAATAGGGTACATGTTAAAAGGTGGCACAAATATAAGGTATGACTGCAAATCGCCCAAAAGAAACGGAGAAGTACTGCTGCAGGGAATTGAACCCAGACAAGTACAGTTAATGAGAGACTTCAAAACCAACACCAAACCATGGCACCCACATGACGTTTCTGTATAGCGGGTGCTACTTTGTATATATAACTCATTTTTCATGGAAATCAACAGATTTATTTAGAATTTTTGCCACAGCGTGTGGGAGGCATACCAGCCCGATCCTATAAGGTAGATCCGCCCCTTTAATATCCCCTTCAAAGTTCCAGTCAAATCCTCAGGGAATAAAGATATTAAGAGAATCTTAGATAAAAAAAACTCAGTAACATATAACAAAGCTAAATCCCTAACGGCGGGATTTTACAGTAGAGGCATGCACGTGTGGCGTCAGTAAGCATCCATAGATTCGCCAAAATGAATTCTTCGGTGTCGATTTGCAGCAAAAATTATTTGGTAATCGCAATGGATCTCGTTTAGAACTAGATTTGACCTTGTTAACATGAAGTTTTCTTTTCAAATTATATACATATTGGGGTAAACCGAGTAAGAATTTGCGATATGGGCCTATTATGGTTATGTGGTTGGGCTAGTTGATTTAGAGTGTCAATATTTCAACGTTAAAATAGCACGGGCTAGCCAGTTTTTCGGACTGGTCATATTCAAAAATAGCCAGCGTTTGCCAAGTCATTGAAAAATAGCCAATATTTTGCTGCAACAGAGACTGGTCCAGCATAATATACTGGAGTTCGGTGCACCTGTGTATGAACTTCCAGCATATTATGCAGGATCGGTATACTTTTCTGGCTCCGGTATAATATACTGGAGTTCCAGTATAATATACTAAAATTCTAGTATACTTTGCTGGAGTATTTTCAGCATTTTGAACAGTATTTTCGTTCAAATTTATCTTTACATGAAAAGTGGCTAAATTTCGACCACTTTTGAAACTGTGACTATTTTTGAATGACCACTTGTAAATCTGGCTATTTTTGAATTTCTCCCTATTTCAACACCAAACTAGAGGGTGTTTGGCTAAGCTTATAAGCTGGTCAAATGTGACGACCCGTTTGGTCGTCTCATGAGTTACCGCTCCGTTTCCCCCATTTCTGTTTCTTTATGCTTTGTTATCCGTATTTTGTGGTATCGGTTGGTCGGATTAGATTCGGATTGGTTTTGGTGAAGTTTGAGACACTTAGTCTCTTTTAAGAAGGCTTAAGTTGGAAAAGTCAACCGGATGTTGACTTATATGTTAGAGGGCTCGGATGTGAGTTCCGATGGTTCAGTTAGCTTCGGGAAGTGATATATGACTTAGGAGTGTGATCAGAATGGGTTCTGGAGTCTTGGAGTAGATTTAGGCTTAAATTGGCGAAGTTGATATTTTGGCAATTTCCGATTGGTAGGCGAGATTATGATATAGGGGTCGGAATGGAAATCCGAGAGTTGCAGTAGCTTCGTTATGTGATTTGGGATGTGTGTGCAAAATTTTAGGTTATTCGGACGTGGTTTGGTTGGGTTTTTGACCAAAAGTGAAATTTGGAAGTTTTTAGAAACTTAGGCTTGAATCCGAGGTGGTTTGGTTGATTTAGTGTTGTTTGAAGTGTTTTGATGATTGGAACAAGTTTCAATAAGGTTTTTGGATATGTTGGTGCCTTTGGTTGAGGTCCCGGGGGCCTCGAGGTGATTTCGGGTGCTTAACGGAGAAGTTAGATGTTGATTGCAGCTTCAGATTTGCTGCTTCTGGTATTTTCGCATCTGCGATTTGGGGACCGCAGATGCGGCACCGCAGATGCGGTTGATTTATCGCATAAGCAAATAAGGGTCAGATGAGCGGAGACCGCAGAAGCTGTACAGTGATCGCATCTGCGGAATCGCAGATGCGGGAGTTTAATCGCAGATGCTATGTAGGCTGAGTAAGTGAATTCTGCAGAAGCGGTGGAGTAGACCGCATATGCGGTACCGCAGAAGCGGATTTTGGACCGCAGATGCGGGTATCACTGGTCAGAAGAATTTAATAGAAGTCTTTCGCGAATGTGGGTCTATTTTCACCCATAGCTGCTCGTTTTTGGAAAGGAGATTGAAGAGGGATTCAAGGGGAATCATTGGGAGGAAAGATTCATGGACTAAAAACTCGATTATTATGTGAATTCCACCTAGAAAATCATGAAAACTAAGCCAAAAATTGAAGAACTAGGGCTTGAGAAATTGGACTTTTGAATTGGGATTTGAAGGACCATTTGGGGTCGGATTTGAACACTTTTGATATGTACGAACTCGTGGGGAGACGAGGAATCTATTGATGTGAAAATTTCTGAGTTTCGAGAAGTGGGCCCGGGGCTCGGGTTTTGCTAATTTCGGGAGTTGTGCCCTTTATTGATTGTTTTCGTTTGGGCTTTGCTCCCTTAGCATATTTTAATGCCCTCGTTCTGATTTTGGATAGATTCGACGCACGTGGAGGCCAATTCGAGGGGCAAAGGCATCGCGAGCTAGAGATTTAGCCGGTTCGAGGTGAGTAATGATTGTAAATGATGTCCTGAGGGTTTGAAACCCCGGATTGCACATCGTAGTGCTATGTTGAGGTGAGACACACACTTGTTGACGAGCGTGGGGTCGTACACTATTGGGGATTGTGACTTGGTCCGTCCCGGTTGATGATTTTACCGCGTATTTGACTGAAACTTATTTGCTATCACTATGATTTGGGCTGAATGCCATATTTGGGCTTCGTGCCAACTATTTGAATCCTTCAGGCTTTTTATTGACATTTCCTCACTGTTTTGACTTACTACTTGAACTCAGTCATATTATTTCCACTGTTTTACTACTCAGCCATTTTTACTCAGTTTTGAGACTTAAATGATATTTTGGGCTGAGAAACACTGTTTTACTATTGCCCGAGGGGCTTGTGAGTATTTTTGACTGAGTAAGGCCGAGGGCTTATGTTGTGAGGAGATACTGATACTGATTTGAGGTCGAGGGCCTGAGATATGTACGTCACGAGGTGGCTTGATTGATATGAGGCCGAGGGCCTAGTTGTGATGCCACGAGATGGCTTGTTATTGCGCTTGGGCCGTAAGGGGCCCCTCCAAGAGTCTGCACACCCCCAGTGAGCGCGGGTACCCATTGTGTTATGAGATTGAGCCCGAGGGGCTGGTATTGTTCTGAGATGTTGTCTGAGGGGCGGATTTGTGGATACTGTGCCCGAGGGGCGAGATTATATTTATTTACTGTACCTTATTTATCTGTTAGTTACCTGATTATTGTTGGAAAAAGGATTTTACTTGACTTTTCACTGGTTTTACTGTTTTAACTGGTTTTTTACTGCTTCATTATAGAATGCCTTGTGCCTTACGTGTTTTCTTACTTTCAGTTCATTTATTTACNGTGTTTTCTTACTTTCAGTCATTATTTACATTTGTTACTCACTGAGTTAGAGTACTCACTTTACTCTCTGCACCCTATGTGCAGATTCAGGCGTAGCTGGTCCTGCTCCCGAGTGCTGATTCATTCCAGCTTTAGGCGGTTCTTCGAGGAGTCTTTAGGTAGCTGTTGGCATTCGCAGCCCGGAGCTCCTCCCTATCTATTTCCTGTTTTATTCTTAGTTCAGTATTAAACTCTGTAGTTACATTTGAGTATTGAGTGTTGTTAGATGCTCGTGACTTGTGACACCCCGGTTAGGGCTGTATTGGGTTATATTTCCGCATTCTATTGACATTATATGCTACTTAATGATATTGAATCATTTTTTAGACTGTTTTATGATGTTTAACTGCTTAAAAAGGTAAATTGGGTTTAGTTGGTGTCGCGCCCCCTTTTTCCTCCGCGAAAATCGGGTTTATGACATTTGGGAAGACAACTCCTTCCCTTTTGGGAATTGGGTTTTGGATTGAAGAGTCGCCACCTAATGATTTAAGTGCATTAGGACACTAAGAAGGGTTTGATTCAAGTAACCAGAGATTGGGTAAGGGCTTGAAATTATCCCAAGGGGAAGGTGTTAGGCACCCCTCAGGATCCACTAGTGTGGTTTCCGGACAAACTATTGTTGTGACTTAAATAAAAAATAACACATAGGCAAGTAAGAGTTACAAATAAGAGGGGGTTTTCATGTAATGGTCACAAATAAAAAAAGTTAGAAAGAACGAGAGGGATATCGATTTTCCTTAGAGAAATAGTTTAAATTTTTGAAAAGGAAGCAAAGAATCAAAGAAACAAAGGGAAGGGGGGGTCCTAGGTTTACAAATTATATGGATCACCCCACACAACACCCGATAATCACTCCTCAGTGAGGGGCTACACGTGATGTTATCGCGTGGTCATCATATCCATATCTACCCTTTCCCATCCCGTTAAGGTATTAAAGCGCGGAATGGTCTCGTTTATTTATTGCATGCTATTACCCGCCCCAGTCCTATCAGTCCCGGAGGTACTTGGGACTACTAATCCTAAAGGGAGGAGATGTTGGGCTTATTTGTGGTTTCAAAAGGTAAAAATACTAAGGCGACAAACAAAACACATATAGCAAGTTTGGGGAAGCATATAAACAAATAAAAAGGCTCAGACATACCTCCTTTAAACCAAAGAAAGCACATAGTTTATGCGACGACCCGGCCGGTCGTCTTAAGAATTTACGCCCCAGTCCCCTATTAACTGCTTCCCCTAAGTTCATTTATGCTATTTTGGTTTGTCGGGATGTTCGGTGTTGAGTTTCGGAGAGTTTTGGGACACTTAGTCCCTAAATGAGAGCTTAAGTGTTGAAAGTGGTCCGTAGTTGGAATAGTGTGAAGACATCCTCAGAATGGAAATTCGATGGTCCCGTTAGCTCCGTTAGGTGATTTTGGGGTTGGGGGCGTGTTCGGAATGTATTTTGGAAGTCCGTAGCTCATTTAGGCTTGAAATGCCGAAGGTTGAATTTTTGAAGTTTTTGGTCCGATAGTGAGTTTTTGATCCGAGGGCCGGAGTGGAATTCCGGAAGTTGCAGTAGCTCCGTCGTGTCAATTGGGATGTGTGTGCAAAACTTCAGGTCATTCGGACGTGTTTTGGTTGGGTTTTTGATCAAAAATGTATTTTGATGGAATTTGAAGTTCTTAGGCTCAAATCATTGATTAATTCAAGTTTTCGGCGTTGTTTTAGGTGGTTTAAGGATTGGTACAAGTTTGAATGAGGTATTTGGTGTTATTGGTGTTTTTGGTTGAGGTCCCGGGGGCCTCGGGATGATTTCGGGTGGTTAACGAAAGAATTTGAGAGGTGTTGCAGTAGCTGAACCATTGCTGCTTCTGGTATTTTCGCATCTGCGGCTTGGGAACCGCAGATGCGGCGCCGCAAAGGCGGCTAAATGGCCGCAGAAGCGGCTTTTCTCCTTTCCCTCAGAAACCGCAGAAGCAGTGCTATTTTCCGCATAAGCGGAGCCGCAGAAGCGGCTCAGGCATCGCAGATGCGGCTCCAGCGTTTCTTTAGTTTCCGCAGAAGCGGAAGTTCCCCCGCAGATGCGGTTTCGCACCTGCGACCCCCCTTTATTGCAGATGCGGTCCCTGGCCTCTTAGTGAAAACCGCAAAAGCGGGGCTTGGTCCGCAGAAGCGGTCCCTTGTCCGCAGAAGCGGAAATGCCTGTGCAGATATAGAAATTTCGAGGGTTAGATTTCATAAGTTAGAAAAATCAATTTGAGCTCGGGGAAGGGCGATTTTCAGAGGGTTTTGAAGAGAAGATTATTGGGTAACGTTTCTTTGATCCCTTCTAGTTATATTTCATCATTTTGTAGTTAAATCCATCATTAAAAATTCGAATTTGGGATAAAAAATTGGAAGAAATTGGGTAAAACTTCATAGGCTAAACCATTGAGTTTTGAGTGAGAATTTGACCTCCGAATTGGGAGATTTTTATATGGTTAGACTCGTGAGAGTACGAGGGTTCTGAAAATGTGAAAATTATTCGATTTCGAGGCGTTGTCCTGAAGGGCATTTTGGTCATTTCACCTAATTTCACGCCGTAGCTTTGAATTTAATAGCAAAACCAGTTGTTTGCGATGTTATTTACAATGTGTAGTTGAATTGAATAGATTTGGGCCATTTGGAGTCGGATACTCGTTGCAAGGGCGTGGTTTCTAGTTGATATTGAGCCGGTTCGAGGTAAGTGGCTTGTCTAACCTTGTGTGGGGGACCTTTCCCCTTAGGATATGATATGTGGTAATTGAGTGCCTTGTACGTGAGGTGACGAGCGCGTACTTGAGCTAATTGTTGAAAAATCCGGTTTTACGTAAGATATTGAGACCGAGTTTCCTTCATATTTGCCTTGTTTTACTTGCAGTTATAACTTGTGTTAGATTAGAAAAGCATGTTTAGTTGATTTAACTTGCCTAATTGTTTAAGTTGCCTTGACTGTACTACGTGAAGCATGCTAGGCTAGTACTACCTGATGTTTGTCTTTTGTACTTCATTTCTGAATATCTTCTGGTTGTGGTTGCGCATTTACATTGGGACTACGGATGTGGGATTCCACTAGCTCCCCCCTTGTTTGTTTACTTTGGGACTGCGGGTTAGATTCCCGATAGATCCCCCTGCACATTTACTTTGGGACTGCAGGTTAGATTCCCGATAGATCCCCCTGCACATTGATAGTTGGACTATGGGACGGTATCCCGGGAGATCCTTCGGATATACACATATGATGGACTACGGGACGGTATCCCGGGAGATCCACTGGACAGTTGAGAAAAGGACTACAGGACGGTATCCTAGGAGATCCTCATTGTTACCCTTGGTATTGAGTTGTACTTATTCCGTGGTTGTTCCGTTCTTTGTGTATTTGATATTGCCTTGTTTAACCTATCTTATCTCACTGTTGTACTCATTATTATTGTCAGTTTTTCATACTGTTAATTTATTATTATATTTTATCTCAGCAGGGCCCTGACCTTCCTCGTCACTACCCAACCGAGGTTAGGCTTGGCACTTACTGAGTACCGCTGTGGTGTACTCATGCCCTTCCTGCGCATGTTTTTCATGTGCAGATCCAGGTACCTCCACTCAGGCGCACTATCCTTGAGGCGAGGAGAGCTACGGAGACTTCGAGGTATATCTGCAGCGTCCGCAGACCGAAGAGTCTCCTTCCTTATTCTATCTGTAGTGTTTAGATTCTATCATACTTTTGATGTAGACATTCTGGAGATTAGAGCATTTACAATATTTCTATTAGCCTGTGGTTCCCGTGAGTTTCCGGGTTTTGGGATTGAGTTGTAGACTTCCGCATTTCTTTTGAGTTGTATAGGCCGAGCGGCCTTATATGCAGTTATTATTTTAATATGTTTAGCTTTATTTAACCATTTTGCAAGTTAGGTTGTTATTTCCGCATTGTAAGGCTTACCTAGTTGTAGGAACTAGGTGCCATCACGACATGTTCATGGAGGGTGAACTGGGGTCGTGACAAGTTGGTATCAGAGCTCTAGGTTCATAGGAGTCACGGAACACAGGCCGGTTTATTAGAGTCTCGCTGATCGGTACGGAGACGTCTGTACTTATCTACGAGAGGCTATGTAACTGTTTAGGAAAAATCTTCATTCCATTTGAATTCCTTGTCGTGCGATATTTTTGAACATCAATTCTAAACTTCTGACTTCTATTCTCTCACAGATGGTGAGGACACGTGCTACTCGAGATGATCAGGCACCCGCGCCCCCTACTGCAGCTGTCAGAGGCCGGGGGAGAGGTCGAGGACGCGCACGTGGTGCAGCCAGAGTACTTGCGCGAGCTGCCGCCGAGGTACCACCAGTAGATCCAGCCGAAGCCCAGGCACCTGGCCCACCTACTACTGCCACTACTACTCCAACGCTCCAGGAGACTTTGGCTCAGTTCATGAGCATGTACACCACCTTGGCTCAGGCAGGGTTGCTTCCCCTTACCGCAGCCACATCCCAGGCCGGGGGAGGAGCACAGACTCCCGCCGTCCGCACTCCTAAGCAGCGAGTGCAGGTTGAGCAGGCTCCCGAGATTATTCCGGCACCGCCTGCAGCGCCAGTTCAGCCCGAGGATGGATCAGCTGCTTCAGAGGACGAGCAGCGAAGACTTGAGAGGTTCAAGAAGTATGATCCCCCAGTGTTTAGTGGATTAGCATCAGACGATGCCTTGGGATTTCTAGAGGAGTGTCATCGTATTCTTCGCACTATAGGCATAGTGGAGTCCAGCGGGTGTTCTTTCACTGCTTTTCAGCTCCGGGGAGCCGCCTATGATTGGTGGCGCACTTATGAGATAAACAATCCAGTCGAGGCTGCTTCACTGACTTGGACCCAGTTCTCGGATATGTTTATGAGAGAGTTCGTTCCCCAGAGTCTTAGGGACGTATGGCGCGCAGAGTTTGAGCATTTGCGCCAGGGTGCTATGACCGTTTCGGAGTATGCTTTCCGTTATACCAGATTGGCCAGGCATGCACCGGCATTGGTTGCTACAGTTTGGGAGAGAGTTCGCAGGTTCATTGAGGGTCTTATTCCACCCATCAGATCTAGCATGGCTCGAGAGTTGGAGATGGACATTCCTTATCAGCAGGTAGTGAGCATTGCTAGGAGGATTGAGGGTATGCTCGCCAGGGAGCAAGGGGAGAGGGAGGCCAAGAGGTCTCGAGAGTCGGGCCACTACTCTGGTGCCCGTACCCCATCAGTAGGTTGTTATGGCAGAGGTTATGCGGGTTGCCCTGTTCATTCAGATCTTCCGGCAGCCGGCAGTGCTCCAGCTCCACCTACACCTCAGGAGCCTTACTATGCACCTCCAGTTTCTAGCGCGCCTCCTGCGCGGGGTGCTTCCAGAGGTCAGTCCAGCAGACCTGGCCCTAGTTAGTCATAGCCACCTCGTCCCCCAGAGCTTGTTTGGAGTGTGGTGATACACGTTATATGGTTAGGGACTGCCCCAGACTTGGTAGGGGTGCATCTTCACAGACTGCTCAGCCACAACGTGCTCCTCAGAGTTCTCAGGCCATGATCACAGCTCCAGCTGCTACCCCACCTGCCCAGCCGGCTAGGGGCAGAGGTCGGGGAGATAGAGGTCGCCCTCGAGAAAGGGGCCGGGCCAGATATTATGCTATTCCTGCTCGTATTGAGGCTGTTGCCTCCGACTCCGTCATTACAGGTATTATATTGGTTTGTCATAGAGAGGCATTGGTTCTATTCAATCCGGGCTCTACTTATTCTTATGTGTCTTCTTACTTTGCTCCTCATTTGGGTGTGCCTCGGGATTCTTTGAGTGCCCCTGTTTATGTTTCTACTCCTGTGGGGGATTCTCTTGTTGTGGACCGCGTTTATCGGTCATGTTTGGTTACTATTCGTGGTTTTGAGACCAGAGCGGATTTATTGTTACTCGGTATGGTGGATTTTGACATTATTTTGGGCATGGACTGATTGTCGCCCCATTTTGCTATTCTTGATTGTCACGCCAAGACCGTGACGCTGGCTATGCCAGGTATTCCGCGTATTGAGTGGAGTGGTACTTTAGATCACACTCCCAGTAGAGTCATCTCTTTTCTTAAAGCTCAGCGCATGGTTGAGAAGGGGTGTGCCGCGTATTTGGCTTATGTGAGAGATGTTAGTGTTGATACCCCTTATGTTGATTCAGTTCCAGTGGTACGGGATTATCCCGATGTGTTTCCAGCTGATCTTCCGGGCATGCCGCCCGATAGAGACATTAATTTTGGCATTGCTCTGTTGCCGGGCACTCAGCCCATTTCCATTCCTCCGTATCGTATGGCTCCTCCTGTTTTGAAGGAGTTGAAGGATCAGTTACAGGAATTGCTTGGTAAGGGTTTTATTCGACCCAGTGTTTCACCGTGGAGTGCTCCTGTTTTATTTGTGAAGAAGAAGGATGGTTCTATGCGTATGTGTATTGAATATCGCCAGCTGAACAAGGTTACAGTGGAGAACCGTTATCCTTTGCCTCCTATTGATGATCTGCTTGACCAGCTTCAGGGCGCACAGGTGTTTTCTAAGATTGACTTGCGCACAGGGTACCATCAGTTGAAGATTCGGGAGCCAGATATCCCGAAGACTGCCTTCAGGACTCGGTATGGTCATTACGAGATCCTTGTTATGTCATTTGGGCTGACCAATGCCCCAGCAGCTTTCATGCATTTGATGCACAGTGTGTTCAGACCATATCTTAACTCGTTCGTTATTGTTTTCATTGATGATATACTGGTGTATTCCCGGAGTCGGGAAGACCATGAGCAGCACCTGAGGACCGTGCTTCAGACCTTGAGGGAGAAGAAGTTATATGCAAAGTTCTCAAAATATGAGTTTTGGCTGAGTTCTGTGGAATTCTTAGGCCATGTGATTTTGAGTGAGGGTATTCGGGTGGATCTGAGGAAGATAGAGGCCGTGCAGAGTTGGCCCAGGCCATCCTCAGCTACAGAGATTCGCAGTTTCCTTGGCTTGGCGGGCTACTACCGTCGCTTCGTGGAGGGATTTTCAACGATTGCTGCCCCTATGACTAGATTGACCCAGAAGGGTGCCCTATTTCAGTGGACAAAGGAGTGTGAGGCGAGCTTTCAGAAGCTCAAGACAGCTTTGACCACAGCCCCAATCTTGATGTTGCCTACCGGTTCGGGGTCTTATACTGTCTATTGTGACGCCTCGAGAGTTGGCCTTAAGGCGGTGTTGATGTAGGACGGTAGGGTGATTGCCTACGCGTCCAGACAGTTGAAGATACATGAAAAGAATTACCCTGTCCACGACCTTGAGTTAGCTGCCATTGTTCACGCCTTGAAGATCTGGCGTCATTATTTGTACGGTGTGCCTTGTGAGATCTATACTGACCATCGGAGTTTGCAGCACTTACTCAAGCAAAAGGATCTTAATATGCGTCAGAGGAGGTGGTTAGAGCTGCTGAAGGATTATGACATCACTATCCTGTATCACCCGGGCAAGGCCAATGTGGTGGAGGATGCCTTGAGTCGCCGGGTGGAGAGTTTGGGGAGTTTGGCCTATTTACCAGCTTCAGAGAGGCCTAGGTGATGGACGTTCAGGCCTTAGCCAGCCAGTTTGTGAGATTGGATCTTTCAGAGCCCAGTCAGGTTCTAGCTTGTCTGGTTTCCCGGTCTTCCTTATTTGATCGTATCAGGGAGCAGCAGTATGAGGACCCTCATTTGCTTGTCCTTAAGGACAAGGTTCAGTCTGGGGATGCTAGAGATGTGACCATCGGAGATGACGGGGTATTGAGGATGCAGGGCCGGATTTGTGTGCCCAATGTTGATGGGCTTCGGGAGTTGATTCTAGCAGAGGCCCAAAGTTCGCGGTATTCCATCCATCCGGGTGCCGCGAAGATGTATCAAGATTTGAGGCAGCACTATTGGTGGAGGCGGATGAAGAAAGATATAGTTGGCTATGTGTCTAGATGCCTCAACTGCCAGCAGGTGAAGTATGAGCACCAGCGCCCGGGTGGGTTACTTCAGCAGATAGAGATTCCGGAGTGGAAATGGGAGCGCATCACCATGGACTTTGTATCAGGACTCCCACGGACCTTGAAGAAGTTTGATGCCATTTGGGTTATTGTGGATCGGCTGACCAAGTCCGCTCGTTTCATTCCTGTGTGTACCACTTATTCATCAGAGCGGTTGGCGGAGATTTATATTCAGGAGATCATCCGTCTGCATGGTATTCCAGTTTCTATCATTTCGGACAGAGGTACCCAGTTTACATCACGGTTCTGGAGAGCCGTGCAGCAGGAGTTAGGTACTCGGGTGGAGTTGAGCACAGCATTTCACCCCCAGACGGACGGACAGTCCGAGCGCACTATTCAGATTCTTGAGGATATGCTCAGTGCGTGTGTGATTGAGTTTGGAGGGTCTTGGGATCATTTCTTGCCATTGGCGGAGTTTGCTTACAACAACAGCTATCAGTCCAGCATTCAGATGGCGCCGTATGAGGCTTTATATGGTAGGAGGTGTAGATCTTCGGTGGGTTGGTTTGAGCCGGGTGAGGCCAAGCTATTGGGCACATAGTTGGTTCAGGATGCGTTGGAGAAGGTTAAGATGATTCAGGATAGACTCCGTACAGCCCAGTACAGACAGAAGAGTTACGCGGACAGGAAGGTTCGTGATGTTTCATATATGGTTGGTGAGCGGGTTTCGCCTATGAAAGGCGTCATGAGGTTTGGGAAGAAAGGAAAGTTGAGTCCGAGGTTTATTGGCCCTTTTGAGATCTTGAGGCGAGTTGGGGAGGTTGCCTATGAGCTTGCCTTACCTCCCAGTTTGGCCGGGGTTCACCCGGTATTTCATGTTTTGATGCTCCGGAGGTATCACGGTGATCCGTCTCACATGTTGGATTTCAGTTCAGTCCAGTTGGACAAGGATCTATCCTATGTTGAGGAGCCAGTAGCTATATTGGACAGACAGATCAGAAAGTTGAGGTCAAAGAACATTGCTTCAGTGAAGGTTCAATTGCGGGGTCAGCCGGTCGAGGAGGCGACCTGGGAGACCGAGCAGGATATGTGCAGCCAGTACCCTCATCTTTTCACTACTTCAGGTATGTTCTCTATGCTCGTTCGAGGACGAACGAATGTTTAAGTGTAGGAGGATGTGACGACCCGGCCGGTCCTCTTAAGAATTTACACCCCGATCCCCTATTAACTGCTTCCCCTAAGTTCATTTCTGCTATTTCGGTTTGCCGGGACGTTTGGTGTTGAGTTTCGGAGAGTTTTGGGACACTTAGTCCCTGAATGAGAGCTTAAGTGTTGAAAGTGGTACGTAGTCGGAACAGTGAGAAGACGACCTCGAAATGGAAATCCAATGGTCCCGTTAGCTCTGTTAGGTGATTTCGGGGTTGGGAGCGTGTTCGGAATGTATTTTGGAAGTCCGTAGCTCATTTAGGCTTGAAATGCCGAAGGTTGAATTTTTGAAGTTTCCGGTCCGATAGTGAGTTTTTGATCCGAGGGCCGGAATGGAATTCCGGAAGTTGCAGTAGCTCCGTCGTGTCATTTGGGATGTGTGTGCAAAATTTCAGGTCATTCGGACGTGTTTTGGTTGTGTTTTTGATCGAAAATGTATTTTGATGGAATTTGAAGTTCTTAGGCTCAAATTATTGATTAATTCGAGTTTCCGGCGTTGTTTTAGGTGGTTTAAGGATTGGTACAAGTTTGAATGAGGTATTAGGTGTTATTGGTGCTTTTGGTTGAGGTCCCGGGGGCCTCGGGATTATTTTGGATGGTTAACGGAAGAATTTGAGAGGTGTTGCAGCAGCTGAACCATTGCTACTTCTGGTATTTTCGCATCTGCGGCTTGGGAACCGCAGATGCGGCGCCGCAGAGGCGGCTAAATGGCCGCACAAGCGGCTTTGCTCCTTTCCCTCAGAAACCGCAGAAGCGGTGCTATTTCCCGCATAAGCGGAGCCGCAGAAGCGGCTCAAGCATCACAGATGCGGCTCCAGCGTTTCTTTAGTTTCTGCAGAAGCGGAAGTTCCCTCGCAGATGCGGTTTCGCACCTGCGACCCCCTTTATCGTAGATGCGGTCCCTGGCCTCTTAGTGAAAACCGCAAAAGCGGCGCTTGGTCTGCAGAACGGGACCGTAGAAGCGGTCCCTTGTCCACAGAAGTGGAAATACCTGTGCAGATATAGAAATTTCGAGGGTTAGATTTCATAAGTTAGAAAAATCAATTTGAGCTCGGGGAAGGGCGATTTTCAGAGGGTTTTGAAGAGAAGATTATTGGGTAACGTTTCTTTGATCCCTTCTAGTTATATTTCATCATTTTGTAGTTAAATCCATCATTAAAAATTCGAATTTGGGATAAAAAATTGGAAGAAATTGGGTAAAACTTCATAGGCTAAACCATTGAGTTTTGAGTGAGAATTTGACCTCCGAATTGGGAGATTTTTATATGGTTAGACTCGTGAGAGTACGAAGGTTCTGAAAATGTGAAAATTATTTGATTCCAAGGCGTTGGCCTGAAGGGCATTTTGGTCATTTCACCTAATTTCACGTCGTAGCTTTGAATTTAATAGCAAAACCAGTTGTTTGCGATTAGGGGTGTTCACGGTTTGACGAAAAACCGATCCAAACCGAAAACCGAACCAAATCGATTAAGTAAACCGATATTTTTTTTAATTTGGATTGGTTTTGGTTTTAAATTTTAAAAACCGATAATATTTGGTTTGGTTTTGGTTCTATTTTAAAAAACCGAAAAATAAACCGAACCAAACCGATTAAGAAGCCCGAAGCAGGCCTACTTGTTGGTTGTAGCTAATAAGATCTGATTCAGTTTATAAAATTTATCCTACAGTTTGCCTAAGTGTTGGACGAGGGTCCTATAGGCATGATATCTACTGATTTCAGAAATAATAAATTAAACTGAATACGTACTGATTTAAGAAAGCTGTCAGTTATTAAAAGAAGGGAGAGTTTTAGCAGAAGATCATAAGTTCTGCAACTGGTAAGGCATTATTACTGGTTTTAGACTTGAGGTGATTCAGATTTGATTAACTCCTATAGGCATGCTTTCTATGCGTTTGTCGACTTTAGAACACATTTATAGACATAGTAAAAATGCAGAAACTCTATAGGCATGACATCTAAATGCTGGATATTATATGAACATGACACATAGGGGCAATAGGGTAGAGGAGCAAGGATTCATAACAGAAACAGAAAGGTATGAGCATATTTAATTTAAACAGAAACAGTAAAGTAGACATGGATAAAAGCTGTAAATGAACACATTGTAGTGATGCTGAAACTTAAATTAGGACATACCAGTTTCAAAGAAACAAATAGAGAAAATGCAGTAGTCTTGTAAAAGCCACAGAATAGACAAGAAGAGAGTGCTGGTAAGAGTTCAAGAGAGATTGTGAAGTAGTAGTGAAGGATTGTTAAACGTGTGTTGTGTGTTAAAGAGTCGTGTATTTATTGTGTAAGAATCATGAGAAAATAAGGTAAGAAAAAAGTTGAAGAACTGATTGTCAATCAATTACACAAGACTCCCTTTAATTAAGGGATTCAGATTCGAACGAGTAAAAACCAATTAAGGAAAGAAATTGAATAAACACTTTGTTCACAACATGCAATTAAGNCGATGCCTTCTCCGCTTCCGCGCAGCCGCATCTGCGGTCTCCTTTCCGCAGATGCGGAAATACCTGCTGCAACCAAGAACCTGCAATTTCCAACTCCAATTTCTTTCGTTTAACCACCCGAAATCACCCCAAGGCCCCCGAGACCTCAACCAAAAACACCATCACATCCTAAAACCCCATTCAAACTTGTTCCCATCCTCAGAACACATCAAACAACGCTAAAACCATTAAATCGCATCGGATTCAAGCCTAAGTTTCTTAAAAACTTCGGAAATACGCATTCGATCAAAAACTGAACCAAAACATCTCCGAATGACCTGAAATTTTGCACAGACATCCAAAATCACCTAACAGAACTACTGCAACTCTCGGAATTCCATTCCAACCCCCGGATCAAAATCTCACCCACCAACCGGAATTCGCCAAAATACTAACTTCGCCAATTCGAGCCTAATTCCACACCGGACCTCCAAAATCACTTCCGATCACGCTCTTAAGTCACAAATCATCCCCCGAAGCTAACTGAATCACCGGAAATCACATACGAGCCCTCTAACTCAATAGTCAACTTCTGGTTGACTTTTCCAAAACAAGCTTTCCTTAAAGAGACTAAGTGTCTCATTTCCATCTAAAACCAATCCAATTCAACTCGATCACCTCAAATACCGATAATGAACTATAGAGAAACATAATATGGGGGAAACGGGGTGGTAACTCACGTGACGACGGGCCGGGTCGTCACAAAAGTTTGAGGTACTTTACATGTACCAGGCCAGATATGCTCTTTGCAGTTGGAGTAGTTAGCCGTTTCATGGAAGCTCCTACCTCTACTCATTTGAAAATCACTAGAAGAATTCTTCGCTACCTAAAAGGTACGATTGACTTTGGGATATTTTATTCTTCTTCTAGTGATTTCAACCTTATGGGATTTTGTGATAGTGATTATGCGGGAGATATTGATGATAGAAAAAGTACAACTGGTTTTGTATTTTTCTTGGGTGATTTTGTTATTTCTTGGAGTTCAAAGAAACAATCAATTGTTACTCTCTCGACTTGTGAAGCTGAATATATAGCAGCAACATCTTGTACGTGTCATGCTATTTGGCTGAGAAGATTATTGAAGGAGCTCAATTTGCCACAAATTAAAGCTACGGAAATTTGTATTGACAACAAATCCGCACAGGCACTCGCGAAGAATCTGGTGTATCATGATCGAAGCAAGCATATAGATACAAGATATCACTTCATCAGAGAATGCATTGCCAAAAGGAAGTCGAGCTCAAATATGTGAAATCTCATGATCAAGTTGCTGATATTTTTACGAAGCCTCTCAAATTTGAAGATTTTCAGAGGTTGAGATCATGTCTTGGAATAAAAAAGAAAAATCAAAATTAAGGGGAAAATTTGTAGGGTCCCTGTTGAAAAAATTAAAATAAGAAAGAAACAAGTTGCAATGACAACTTGTTCAATAACGGCAGAAACAAAAAAGCTTTAAGTTGCATTGCAAGTTGCAACAAGTCAGTGAAACCAAAACAAACTTTGGGCGGTGGCAATTTGCTTTGGAAATTGCAATAAAATTGAACCTTCTGATTGGTCCAAACTTTGGCGATTCCTGCTATAAATAGAGGCTCAATTCTTCTTATTTAGACACACCAAAAACGAGAGAGAAGCAACTGAAGTTAGAAAGAGTAATACACAGATTGTAGTCTTTGAGATAAATAGTGAGTGTGAGTAATATTGTAGTGAGGTGTTTAAAATAAAGAGTGTTATTTCTTTCAAAGTTGTAGTAGTCTTTTGGCACTACTAAGTTGTAATATTATAGTGGTAATATTGCTCCGCTCGGATATTATATTTTACCCCGTTAAAAGATTTGGTGTCTTTGTTACTCTCTTGTGTTATTGTGATTTACCGTGGATATTATTCTTGGGTGGGATATTATTTTTCCCAACAGATTTAGTCGGTAGATTGTAACGATCTAGTCGGTCGTTTTGAAAGTTGTAGCCCCGTTCCCCCGTTAGCTCCGTTGGGTGATTTTGGACTTAGGAGTGTGTCCGGATTGTAATTTGGAAGTTCGTAGTTGAATGAGGCTTGAAATGTCGAAAGTTGGAAATTTGGAAGTTTCAAGAGAGTTGACTTTCCGTTTCCTCTTTTGATTTTTCTTCTTCTTAAGAATGGGGGATTTTTTTTTTAAGGTTATATTCTATTGATACTCAAAAAATATGTACAGTTGAGTCCATGGAGCAGCTTTGACATGCTACTCCCAATATACATCACAATTTGCTACTATCAATTTTGTGTCTATCTATCCTACACTATATTTCAATATAGACAACTGTTTAAAACCAACTACAGCAAGGATTTCTACTTTTAATTCTACTTATCTATGGAATCCAATTTAGCTGCCGCAATGCTTCTTTCCACTTGACTATGTTCTTCCCTCTGTTATGTTAGTGTAGTACTATCTCTCTGGAGATCATCAAATTTAGCTTGTTCAGATCAGATTCGGTTCCTCTCCCTCCAAATCAGTCCTACAGTCATGGCAAACACACAACTAGTAATAGCATTTATTCCTCTTCTGCTCTTGGCTTTCTTGCATGGCCATTCCAACTCTGTTTTCCAATCTTCAATGCTCCTATTATATCCCAGCCATGAATATAGTCTGGACCACAATTGCTTTGTGATGGTGCACTCAAAGAACAAGTGGCTAAAGGATTCCAGGTTATGTCCATAGAATGCATAGACTGCAGGAATTTGGATACCAATCTTCAACAGTCTTTTCACTGTAGCTAGTCTCTATTGTGCTGCAAGCCATAGGGTTAATCTATATCTTGGATGTATATTTGTGTGCAACATCAAACTTTTCCATTCAGCTCTGGGGTATACTAGTATCAGTTTCAAGTAAAAAATAAACTGAAGCTCCGATTAGCTTTTCGCCGACGGAACCATGCAACGGTCTATTTATGAATATATATATATATATATATATATATATATATATATATATATATATATATATATATATATATATATATAAATGGAGGTACTTTTCTTTTTGTTTCTTTTTAATTTATTTAATCCACACCCAGTGTGTGATAGCTTTTTGGGGCTGGACTAATGCAGATATGAAAAATTCCTACCTCTTTATTTAATTATTTGGTCTGGAGTTTTCATGTTTTAAAATACGAACATTAGTTTGTTATTATTCCCACGTCCAACCTGTGCTAATATCACTGTTCAGATTGACTGGGTGTTTAACAAAACGAAATTACACAAAAAGAAAGAAAAAGGAGAGTCTACACGGACTGGATAGAGCAGGGAGAAAAATATTAAGGGGTATCATATTGTCACCTAAACTATTACTATAAAAATTAGTTCTCCAAAATTCTTTAGTCCAAAAACAGCAAGCATATATTGTTAGACCGAGAAGGGTCAAATATTGCTCCTGTAATATTTGAAATTGAGCAACTTTATCATTAGTTAAACATATGACATTTTTTTTCAAGACCTCTAACGGTGTTCCAACTTGAAGGTAATTTTGAACCATATTCAAAAGTTGTGCGCAAAATTTGGACTATTAGCCAACACATAAATCACATAGCAAATATACCAATCAAGTCCTAATTCCCTCAAATCAGGGTTAACCACAACACTTACCTCTTTCCAGAACAAGATGAACAACTCAACACGACTTTTCCTTTGGAACAAGCCTCCAGACCACCCGAATCTCGCCAATTATAGTCCAAACAAGTCAAAACAAGCTTTAGAAACTACCCTCGTACGAGAAAGGTTTAATTTTTAACATAATTGAAAAGTCAAACAAAAAGTCAACCCGGACACACGTGGTCGAAATTCGAAATTAAGACCATATCCTGATTATCCATTCACCCCAAGCCCGAATATGTTATTTGTTTTGAAATACGACCTCAATTTGAGATCTAAATCTCAATTTTACAAAATTCCTAGTTTCTATCCAAAACCCCCAATTTCTACGTTATAAATCCTAGATTTGATAATGAAATTCATGAAAAAGTAATGAAAACAAGTTAAAGTTGCTAACCTATGAAGTTCGGAAGAATCTGCTCTCCAAAATAGTTTATATGGAGTCTAGGTTTCAAAAATGGTGTAAAATGAGCTAAGTCGCGAGATTCCCAATTTTCACCTAGTTGCAGGTATCGCAATTGCAAACTCTTGTTCGCAATAGCGAAGCCGGCATATGCGAACCACTTATCGCAAATATGACCAATGTCCGAGCCTCCCATATGTCGCACATACTGCAAAACCTTTGCATTTACGAAGGCCCAATCCCTCGCAAAACCAAACATAGCCTTGCATATGGGAAGTTGCCTTCCTACTACCCAGTGTCGCAATTACGACACAACCATTACAAATGTGATACCCCCTGCCACAACCCAATTCCCCACCATAGGTAGTGATGGCTCCCAAGCTGTCGTTAGGCAAGCCAACAACTAATCAACACACAGATAAATAATTCAAAACGCATCTCAAAACAAATAATGAAATAAATAACAGGAATCATTCATTTTCATAGAAAAATACTGATATTATTTTAAATCTTCAAACATGGTTAAAATATAAATCCAGATATCATAACTGAATACAACCAAGAACATAAATCTAAAACCCCAAAATCCGTTGTCTCAAGTGCATGAGCATCTACTAGAATATACAATATTACTACAACAACTGTTTGGAATAGAAAATAGACAAAATACAGAAAATGAATAGGGCGGGGACTCTATGTACTGTGTATCGTAACATGGAATGCATCTCACTACAAAGTCTCCTCAGCAGTTATGCCTACGCGCCTATATTACCACCGAATGCACATGCCTCAGTACCTGCACAATTAGTGCAGAAGTGTAGTATAAGTACAAAAATCAACGGTTACCTAGTAAGTATCTAGCCTAACCTCGAAGAAGTAATGATGAGGGGCCGACATCTACACTTACCAGTGGTCCAGTAATTAAAGTACAATAGAAGTAGACTGGTATGAAGCATAGAAAGTAAAGCAAACGAAAAAAAATATATCGGCATAACACGATTCTCAATAGGAGAGTAAATACAAAATCCTAAGTACCGAATACTACCTCGAATGGAATATTTATATGATCAATAGTAATAAAATTTCAAATCTCAAGTCAACAATCCTCATAGAGACGTTGATTCCCTATCGAATATTACGCACGATTCTGTCGAGGCGAATGATCCGATCGCATAATAGTGATGGTACAATATCCCGCCGTGGTCATACAGACCGATCCCATAATATCGTTGAGGTCGTACGGCCGGATCATATATGCATCTCATAATACTGTTGAGGCGAACGGCCCGATCCCACAACGGTACTACTGAGGCGTTCAGCCACATCCTATAATAGTACAGCTGAGGCGTTCAGCCCGATACCATAGGAATAGTGAAACTTTTGACGGGTCACAGGTCCAACTCGTGAATATATATGTTTGAGTTATGAAGTCTAAGAAACTTCCGGACAAATACGTAAAATACGAGAGAAGTATAATTTATGTGACTAATCAAGTAGCGCATCAAGTATCTAAAATAGCAAAGCTCGATACTCTAAGCAAGTCTAGTCTCAGGCTAAAATATAAATAGGAAATAATAACTCAAGTAGCTACAACGCCTCTCTAACACCTCAAACCAATACCAAACGATCCGAAACTAGTCAAACCAATACCAAACGATCCGAAACTAGTCAAAGAACGTGCAAACAAATCAAAATATACTCAAAGACTCATAATTTAATCAATTAAAAATAATTTCCAACACCACACGAAAAGTCAACAAAGTTAACCCCAGGGACCAGGTGCCCCGATTCCGAAAACTCTCGAAGATAAATATTAATCATAGCACCACGAACGTAAATATATGATTTATTCACAATTTCATGTCCAATGTCGTGGTCAAAACTCAAAAATATTATTTCTAGATTTTTTTTCCAAAATCCCACAACTTCTACTAATTTTCATGTTTAAAGCCATGCATAATCCATGCATTTAACTCACAACAAGTGAGAATCATTTACCTTATGATAGATGATGAAAATGGCTCCTCCCAAATCTCCCAAAAATTGCCTTAGCGAGAGCAGAATGAGTTGAAATCAGCAAATTCCCGAGTTGCTAACTTATACACTACCTAGACATTACCCATCACGATCGCCGTCAAAAGCCTCACGAACGTAAAGCAAAGACATCCATGCTAATAAAAAAAACCTACGTGATCGCGTATGACATTCCACGAGCGCGAAACAAGAACAACCGCTCCATCGTGAATGCTGGACCTCTTCACATTCGGGAAGACCAACTCTCCCTAGCTCGGCTTCAACCCGGCGCGAACGTGGATCTCGGCATGCAAACGTAAAGCCCTAGTCTAGACCAATACGCAAATGCGAAGCATCACCCGCGATCACAAAGAACAGCAGCCCGCCAACTCCAAATCACCCTTAGTGATTGCGACGCACCTTCCACGATTATGATGGCAACTGCAAATCAAAGGGAAATGTTCCAAAACCATCCCGAAACACACCCAACGCCCCCTGGATCCCGTCCAATCACAGCAAGAAGTCCCCATACTTTATCCAAACTTATCTAAAGGCTTGAAACATCATGACTAAAATCAAAATCAAGAACCGATGATCAAAATCCTTCTCTCAACTTTCAAAATTTCAAACTTCGCTCAACGCATATCAATCAAACTTAGACATTCTGGATCACGAACAAGCTTTACACACAAGTTCCAATCAACTGAATGAACCTATACAAGATCCTGGAACACCACCTGGCGTCCAATAATACCAAAGTACACTCCAAGTCAAACTTAGCAATTTCAAAAACCTTCAAAATGTATACTTTCGACAATAAGCGTCGAATCGCTCCCGGACCACCCGATACTCAACCCGAACATACCCCCAAGTCATAAATCACCTTAGAAACCCGTAGGAACCTTTAAATCCCGATTCTGTGGTCGTTTACTCATAGTCAAAACTTTGTCAACTCTTCCAACTTAAGGCTTCCAAATTGAGAATTATTTTCCCAAATCAACTCTGAACTTCTCGAAGTTCTAAACCGACTACATGTGCAAGTCATAATACATAAAATAAAGCTACTCAAGGTCTCAAACCCCCGAACGATATGATAAAGCTCCAAATGACCGGTCGGGTTATTACATTCTCCCCCACTTAAACATACATTTGTCCTCGAACGTGCCAAGAGTCGTCCCTAAGCCGCCTAATCACTGTATAACTCATCATGCACATACCCATGCCACCTCAATCCATATAAGCACATTAGCACAATCTCGAATGAAGATCCTTCCTACGACATCAGCCTACAAGCCATAGAACAAAATTCAAACGCCCGGAATTTCCTATAAGGTCTGATTCATGCATACATACGCTGTATCAACCTCAACAAGATATACCTAAGCATAATTATACACGCAACGTATAGTTCATATGCCCACAACAATATCTTCCTACCACAATAGCTATAAATTTCTAAACCCGACACCAGTAATATACCTTATGACACATAAGAATCGTGTTCCAAACCTTCCAATACTGCAAATGACAAAACACACATGTAAAAACTCACAACCACATGTCAAATCAATAAATCATGGAGTTCTTTCGCTTGACAAGAACCATTGCCTCATTCTGAACTGATTAGTGACATTCCTCCTCCAAACATACATTATACAAATACAATTATGTTGATTCCAGGCCCAACAACGTTGTATCATTCAATACAAGCTACTCGGCGGTCAAGATATATCATATACCATCTAAAATCTCATGTGATGCGATATGTGCACCAAACAAGCCACAACTCAAGTACCAAAACTATCCAGCACATGTAAGAGATATAACAGCCAAACAAAATGCTATGAATCTACCCCATCGAGGAGCAAATCACACACAATGTGCATAAGGAATCGTACCCAACATCTTACCATTCCGGCACACAATCCAATCCACACATAGTACCATTACAGCGTGCAACCCAATCCAAACATTGTACCTGTGTAGAGGCGTGCCACCCGATCCATACATAATAATCTATATGGGAATACCCGTCGAGCCAAAATGCTCATATTCACTAGAAACACCCTTATCAACCACAAGCACACCAAGTGCATAAACATAACCCTGGGGAGATGGATAGCATAATGCGCTACGAAAAAGGCGAAGTACAACTAAGGTGCAATAAACAAACGTGCATCTCGAGAGCCATCTCGCTCATATAATACCACAGAGCCTATACATGACCACAACACACATGTGAATAATCAAGCCGCCTCACAACCCACATAAAGAGTAACACATGAAATAGATGATAACAGGAATAAAATCCACCATGCTCGAAGACTCATCCATAGGCAAATGTTATGCTGAATAAATAAATTTGATCTGGTGTAGGATATATATTCACATTAGGCCCGCTAATGGATCTCTAAACTGATTCCAAATATCTCAAAATAGGTAAATATCCTTTCAAGATCCACAATGACCCTAACACATGCAATCAACCGTCAAATCCTGAACAAACTTCCATAGTCCGCAGCTAAAGGAATAGTGCGTCTCTCAGACATAAACTCTCCAATATGCGACAGCAATACCTGATCTCAATCTCTCCCACTTAAGTGACTGACACGTCACACCTACACAATCATCCCATGGGAGATACTCCCACAACCTTCCACACCAAGTAACAAAAATTTGAACATCAATAGCTACCAACCATGTTATTTTTGTAGTGCTAACAAAGAATCTACAAATCAATACACAATGCCTTTTCCATAGACACACACCATTCTCAAGTGACACTAAAATAGTGCCAGTATACTCTAAACATCTGAAATCTCCTTGTTGCTTCGAACTCGTGACATCCTTGTCAAAATTGAATCGCAACCTTGACCTTTCAATCCCAATTCCACACAACTCATTGCACCTATCATGTTGTTACACGAGCGTACAAGAATTTCATCATAACTCCTGAATCACCAGAAGAACAAGCACTCCATCGGCTAGAACCCTTTCACTTAAATCATTTCAGGAGAAAAAATGCAACACGCTACCAACTTCCCAAAACCACCGAAGAAACAAACCTCAAGTCGTGGTCGAAACCGTCATAAACTCTTCAGGACTCGTTTGCACATAACCACCCCATCGGACCGAAGCCCTCTAAATCAACCAAGTCATGCAAACTGCCATGCTCGCAAGTATAGCCATGAAACACTTGTATAGTCTTAACATACCAAAGGAACCGATCATTTCCCTTACCATGCTGATCCAAGACACTACAAAGCCGACCCAACTTCTATAGATTTCCTCTTGACTTACCTTTAAAATAACACCTCTCTTTCCCAGCACACGATGGATCTCAATCAACACTCATCCCGAGTAACCCCCAAATCACAAGACCACGTCGTTTTAATACCCTTAAGCTATTTTATACCCTCTCATAAACTCAATAGCACCTCTAACTGATACGCCCATTCCGAAGAGAACTTCTGCGAATTTGAAGCTATTTCTTCTATCTCTCTAACACTATATTGCAGAACCAATAATGATGTAGAAATATTCCAAGTCACTTCCACAAACCAACATAAATTCCAAATCTTTAGTCGCACACAAATCCGAAAATCTTTAGGTACCACACTTTTAATCTTGAACCCACTAGAACCATCCTTGATAGTCGCCCACTCTGATCTAGCCCCGAATACATAGCCAAACAAGTCGAATTACTAGTGCTATGTTAGCACATAAATACCCAAAAACAAGCAGCCGAATTAATCCCTTCCCTTGCACATCACATCCATAAAGGAATATCAAGTCTAAGCCATCCTACAACCCCCTAAATCAATAAGGCAAAATGTAACACACATCCATCAAATTCATTGCTCAAGTTACTCCTTATTCCCTCTTCCTCAAGTCATAACTAATCCAAAATGTAGCGAAACCAGAAACTACAAAAACACATGACCGAGTGACCCAAACATCGATGGTAGGCTCCCCCACTTGGCATTAGGCCACAATCACAAAATCCAAGGACCCACAATGACTTCTCCTCCTAGATACCATGATCTCACACCGTTACTCAGCTAAATTTCGCATAAGCTCATGTTGCACTAGTCATAACACATCCCAAAATTTCAGCGCCAAATTTACACTCAACCTCATGACAGTCATACCATCTTCTTCAAGCGATCCAAGCCCACATCATATTACATGCTTCCTATTGGATAAAAGGTAAAAATATTTATAGGAACTTCATTAGAAATCATGCAACCCCAAAACTTCTCACATGAGATAGCCCACCTGTGTAACCTCATATAGACATCCTCCAACGATATTGCCATAGTTATAATTACTAGGAAATCGGTTAATTCATTTGAGTCCACACTCATCCACCAGCTGTAAGAATCCATTCCTTCCATCAACACCAACTGAAAGTCCAACCGCACATTCAAAACCCAAAGCTATATTGCATCCCAAAATGATAATCAAGCATTCACATTCCAAACAACTCTTTTCGTCACATTCAAACTTCCTACTTATAGAAGCCACCATCTCTAACAAAATACACATACTTAGTTATTTGCCCACCATGACCCAAATCGCACTAAGTTTTCTCATATCATGTGGCTATCCTACCACTAAATCCATATGATACGTTCCTACTCCAACTCGGGTTTAGCCATCTGAAGCAACCTGCTCGATCTTTCAGCTCATACTTGACCTACTAACAATTTAACCATAGCGAGACATATTCAACAATGTCCTTTTCTATCCTCTGCCACTAATAATGCCATCCCAAATCATGATCCATCTCTATAGCACCTGAACAAATAGAATGCCATAACTCTAAGTCCTCAAGGATCATCTCCGTCGGACCATCAACACTAGAAACACAAGTTCGACCATGAAGTCACAACACCCCTTCATATCCGATAATCGCGTCTTCTGTACCACTTTGCAACACAGTGCCCCCAAAGACAACAAATAAAGACCATCGTACTAAGAGCCTTAATACGCTCAAACAAGGATGTCAACACAACAACACAGACAAGAATTCCACCAAGTTTGGAAATACCCAATCGTACAACTTTGACGATCAAATCCTGAACATTCATAGCCACATGCCTCTCCTGTGCTGGAACTAAATATCAAACTTCCAATCACGAACTGGATAATCCTCCTCCTAAGCATTCATAGCTATAACACATAAGTAAACACCCTACCATTTACACCAACACTACGCGATAATGATGCAAGAAATATCATAATACACCATGCATAAACCTGAACTCGTGGGCAACACAGACATTGGACTGAAAATTATTGAACATTCCTCTACCAAGCGACGATAGTAGCCTGCCCTCAAAACGTGGGGAAAATTTCCTGCACCACACCTATAGCATCACCATAACTCGTTAGTGCCCAACTAATATCAAGTGTTCAACACCGTGTTTGAGTGAGTAGGAAGGAACTGAAGACAAAAGCTTCGGCCGAAATCAAGTCCCACGATAAGGAATCAGGAAAGGGAAATTCTCCTAACGGTCTTGTAGCCTCTCGAAGATAAGTACGATTTGCAAGACTCAACTAAAATTGCTTATGACTCGAGAGACCTAAGTGAAATTAGTGCTCTGATACCAAGCTTTCACTACCCAATTGATACCATAGGTCGTGAGGACACCTAACATAGCCGTTAGGTAAGCCAACGATGAAAACACACATGCTAATAGATAATTGAAAATGCATCTCGAAACAAATAATGAAATAAACAACCGCAATCGTTCATTTTCCTGGAAAAATATTGATATTATTTTAAATGTTTGTACGTGGTCAAAATATAATGCCATGCAATTCAAACCTTGGTAAACTATTCCAATTAAAGCTTTAAAATTAAAAATTAATCTTCTAACCCAATTGTCAACACCAAAATCGGAGGGGCACGATAGGCACTCGGGCCTACCTCACTGAGTACCAATATAATATGCATCCATAAACATGCTACCATGAGTAAATGGGTCAAAAAGACTGCCATAAGATAATCTAATTAAAACAAGAAAGAAAACTCGACAAAGGACGACCCAAAATGATATATAAGCTTATATACGTGAGTCATACGAGCCTACAAGGCCCCATGACCATCAATAAACATAACATCTGTCTACAAGTCTATAAGGGGTACACAAGCATCAAAAGGTCGGGACAGGGCCCCGTCATATCTAACTATGTACATATATGCATCCACCATACCTACCAGCTCAGTCGATAGCTCCGGAAGAAAGGAGCGTGACAACCTTCATCTGAGTTGAGTCACTTATTGTGAAGTATCGTCTCAATCACTATTTCTATCTGCAGGCATGAAATGCAGTGCCCTATCAAGGGGTCATCAGTACGAAAGATGTAATTATGTAAGGCAGGTAAAGCACATAAATAGAAGATGAAATATGAATGAAGAGTATAGAAGTCAACCACGAAACTCATAACAAGCCTATGAGGGAATACACTCACAATCATGGATATATATGCATGTATGTAAAAATCAAGCAACACAACAGGGCCATATAATATAGTATTAAGATACTTTGTGGGGCAATTTATGTCATAACATAATGTACCCGGCCTCGAAGAGGACTCGATCGTACCCAGCCTTAATAGGACCCGATAATGTCTTATGTCATATCATAACGTACCCTGCCTCGAAGAGGACTCGGTAATACCTAACTTATCATTTGTTGCACATCAGGTGTCATACCTGGCCGACTATAGTGCGACTCGATAGAGTAAAATATATACATATATAAGTTCAATGCAAGACCGACTACAAGTGATATCATAAATCAAAGGAATCTATCGGAAGGAAATACACAAGAATATGAGTAATCTTTTGTTAGAGAAGACTTAGGATTATTCAGTCTTGCAATATGAAGATTATTTCAAAGGAAATATTTACATCAAGTCATGCCAGCAAGAAAATAGCCTTATATACCTAGTGTCGGTAGCTCATAAGTCCTCAAATACTTAATAAATGATAATCTACATTATAAGAATGATTTGGATCAATTGAAACTCAATAAACTATTAGTCATTTCATTTAGACATTTCATCGAACACTTTGTGTGCGTATAACTTCCATAGTCTTTAACAGTGTTAACCCAACAACAAGATAACCTTGTCAACTCTACTTTATCTACTTATTTTCCTTATTCACTATCTACCAATATCCAGCAATGCAATATCATAATAAGGCTTCAAACGAGCAGCTAAACAATAATATCATTCTCAACAAGCTCTTAAAACAATTCAACAATCACAACGAACGACAAGCTCAGTTTTATGATTAACAAACTGTAATTTTAAGCCATTTTCTTTCTTCAAAAATATTCCCTAGAAGCAACAATAACCTACACAAACTACTAATTTTTCCAGCCACAACACACCTTAAAACATCTTCAAATGTTACACCCCATATTTTCGTATGCAAAAGTACGTCGTATGTCAATTGATGTAAGCTCAAAAATGATTATCTTTGAAGAATTTAAATTAAGTTAATAATGATACGTTGGAGTTTAAAACTATTTAAAAACATGAACTGCAAGTACCAAGTGTCGCGCCCCCTTTTTCCTCCGCGAAAATCGGGTTTATGACATTTGGGAAGACAACTCGTTCCCTTTTGGGAATTGGGTTTTGGATTGAAGAGTCGCCACCTAATGATTTAAGTGCATTAGGACACTAAGAAGGGTTTGAGTCAAGTAACCAGAGATTGGGTAAGGGCTTGAAATTATCCCAAGGGGAAGGTGTTAGGCACCCCTCAGGATCCACTAGTGTGGTTCCCGGCCAAAATATTGTGACTTAAATACAAAATAATACATAGGCGAGTAAGAGTTACAAATAAGAGGGGGTTTTCATGTAATGGTCACAAATAAACAAAGTTAGAAAGAACGAGAGGGATATTGATTTTCCTTAGAGAAATAGTTTAAATTTTTGAAAAGGAAGCAAAGAATCAAAGAAACAAAGGGAGGGGGGGTCCTATGTTTACAAATAATATGGATCACCCTACAAAACACCCGATAATCACTCCTCAGTGAGGGGCTACACGTGATGTTATCGCATGGTCATCATATCCATATCTACCCTTTCCCACCCCGTTAAGGTATTAAAGCGCGGAATGGTCTCGTTTACTTATTGCATGCTATTACCCGCCCCAGTCCTATCAGTCCCAGAGATACTTGGGACCACTAATCCTAAAGGGAGGAGATGTTGGGCATATTTGTGGTTTCAAAAGGTAAAAATACTAAGGCGACAAACAAAACACATATAGCAAGTTTGGGGAAGCATATAAACAAATAAAAGGCTCAGACAGACCTCCTTTAAACCAAAGAAGCACATAGTTTTAGCATGTTTGCACGTACTGTTTAAGGTATAATTAAACTTAAAAGGTTTGAGGCAGACTGATTTATTACATAGTTCAGATAAGAAACCCGAAGCAGGCCTACCTGTTGGTTGTAGCTGATAAGATCTGATTCCGTTTATAAAATTTATCCTACAGTTTGCCTAAGTGTTGGACGAGGGTCCTATAGGCATGATATCTACTGATTTCAGAAATAATGAATTAAACTGAATACGTATTGATTTAAGAAAGCTATCAGTTATTAAAAGAAGGGAGAGTTTTAGCAGAAGATCATAAGTTCTGCAACTGGTAAGGCATTATTACTGGTTTTAGACTTGAGGTGATTCAGATTTGATTAACTCCTATAGGCATGCTTTCTATGCGTTTTTCGACTTTGGAACACATTTATAGACATAGTAAAAATGCAAAAACTCTATAGGCATGACATCTAAATGCTGGATTTTATATGAACATGAAATCTGATTGCATTTGGTTATTAAGACCTATAAACATGTTTTCCTAGTGAGAAGTGGATATGCAAGAATCAGAAAGGACTTATAGGCATATTTTCTACATGCATGTGCATCCTATAGGCAGGTTACCTACATGTGGGGATGCAGAAATCCTATAGACATGCTATCTACATATGAGAATGCTGGAATTAGAAATCCTATAGACATATTATCTACATGTGGGAATGCAGTAATCCTATAGACATGGTATCTATATATGAGAGTACAGAAATCAGAAACCCCTATAAGCAGGTTATCTACCCCTTTTTGCATGCATGGTTACCCTCCCCTTTTCACTAGCCATCCCCAAGAGTTTTATTACAAAGTTATTACAGCCCAAAGAAGATAAAAGAAAATACATCAGAAATTAAAAAGGTACAACCAAGGAGAGCCTGATTCAAGCTTCCTGTCTGAAGTATGAAGTAAACCAACTCCAAGAGATCAATGTTTCAAAGCCTTTCTCTCATTTGGGGTGTGTCAAAGTTCCCTAAGAGCCCCACATGAACTCCGGGCAATGCTTTCACCCCAAATATATCACCAGATTAAGACATAGCACAGTGTGGAAAGGCCAGCCCTCAAGTGTCCAAGTTCAGAGGGAACTCAAGGCAAGGCTCATAGGAGGGGGCAGAACTTAGGGGCTAAGAGAGAGTGTAAGTGTAGAAGGGGAATTCTGAAAGGGGAAAGGGAAAAGGGGAAAAGCTTAAATCAGTACACATAAGGGTATGGGGAATGGGGAGTTGCAAGGGGCAAAAGCAGGCTGGTGGGCATACCTAGCAATGGGAGATGCTGGCACACCCTTAGGCTTATTAACACATATTGTTTAGAGGTTAAGATCCCCATGGATCAAACTTAATTCATGGACAACAACTTACATTGCCATGCCTCAAGTCATAACTCAAAAACACATAGGGGTAATAGGGTAGGGGAGCAAGGATTCACAGCAGAAACAGGCATATATAAGCATATTTAATTTAAACAGAAACAGTAAAGTAGACATGGATAAAAGCTGTAAATGAACACATTGTGGTGATGCTGAAACTTAAATTAGGACATACCAGTTTCAAAGAAACAAATAGAGAAAATGCAGTAGTCTTGTAAAAGCCACGGAATAGACAAGAAGAGAGTGCTAGTAAGAGTTCAGGAGAGATTGTGAAGTAGTAGTGAAGGATTGTTAAATCGTGTGTTGTGTGTTAAAGAGTCGTGTATCTATAGTGTAAGAATCATGAGAAAATAAGGTAAGAAAATAGTTGAAGAACTGATTGTCAATCAATTACACAAGACTCCCTTTAATTAAGGGATTCAGATTCGAACGGGTAAAAACCAATTAAGGAAAGAAATTGAATAAACACTTTGTTCAAAACATGCAATTAAGGGCACATACATGAAAAGGTTATTTCAGGACAAGGTTTTGAAGTGCACGGTTTGTGCAAATAAGGTAAGAAGATCAATCAACCACCAGTAAATCAAATGGTCCGAGATTTTGTATGAATGAACCAAGTCGGAAAAAGTGAAGAAGGGTTTTACCTAGGTCGAGTAACAGTGAAAATCAGTAAACAATGGAAAGAAATCAATCGGGCTATATTCAGAAGGAAGCTTGAACTAATTGCCAATTCGAAAACCATTTAGAGGGAAATTCATCGTATATAAAGAGCATGTGAGCATGAAAGAAGACTGGCATGTTATAGTAAAATCTATAGAGAAATCCAGTGTAGAAGAGTTTTAGTAAAAAGGTCAAAATCACATGAAAACAAGGATGCCCCAAACTCAGAGTCTTGAAGTTGGTTTGAAAGAATTAGGGGTTTTATAATAAAACCCTAGTTCAATCAAATCCCACAATCAAACTTGGCAGAATCCCCAAATTCTAGGGTTTCCACCTTGAATTAAGTGCAGAGATGAGAAGGCAAGTAGTCGAAACAGGCTCCGAGGTTTCAGAACTGAAACATCTTGCATGTTCCTTTCAGCAGCAGAAACTCATAAGAAAACTTGATAACAAAGTAACATGCAAACACAGTAGAAGCATTCAAGGAAAAATAAAGGAAAAATACTGATAGGAACAGTAGAAGAAGCATGCTTAAAGAGGTTTTCTAGAAGAACTTTAAACAGGGCTCAGTAGAAGGAAAATAGTAAAACACTTAAGAACACAGTAGAAAAATATAGTAGGGGAGACATAACAGAACATGGTAGAAAAGCATACACGAATATAGTATAGAAAACATAGTAGAGGAACATACGAGAACATGGTAGAAGAAAAAGCACAAGAGCATAGTAAAAGCATACGAGATCATAATATGGTAAGCACAGTAAGAGAAGCATATAAGAACATGATACAAGAACACAGTAGAGACAAATACACACGAATGACAAAGAAAAATCATTAAAACACTTAAACACTTTTCAGAAAACCCCACATCGGAAAAGAAAGGTTTTGAAAGTGATTTTTGAAAGAAAAGTTAGGGAAATCATTCGAAAACTCAAGGAAAGCATAGATACACCACAGACCTAAAGAAATCGGGGAAAACCTTGAAAGGTTAGAGTTTCAGAAGAACCCTAGAAATGAGAAAGGCTTTGAGAGGTCACCGATCTGCGTCAGAGAGGTCAGAACCAGGCTCAAACAACCATGGTACGCCGGAGCAAGGCCGGAGATGACTCTGACACCTCGAATCGACGGTGGTCTGGGTTCAACCCTTAATAGTCAGGCCTCGAATCTTCAGGTATCAGGCACGTAAGAGCACCAGGAGGTAGGCGTAAGACTCCTATAGCTTTGATAGCCATAGATTCCAGTGGATTTCAGAGTTGAGGTGGATAGAGTTAGAGAAGGTTCGAGAGTGTTTGAGAGAGGGGAGGGTTTCAGAGGCGGCGGATAATTGAAAATGATTTAGGGTTGGGGGGTTTGGTAACTTGGAAAAGGAAAGAATGCGTGTGAGCCAGGGGAGGGGTAATTTTGGAATTGGGCTGGGTAATTTGGGATTGGGATTGGGTTTAATTGGGGGGTTGTTTTAGGCTAAAATTGAAATGGTTAGGCCTAGTATTTAAATATCCATTTTTCCTTTTTTATTTTATAAAAATAACAAAATCATTTCTGGGAACAAATTAAAGGTACTAAATTAATTAATAATATATAAATATTAAATTAAAAATACTGGAATCAATTTTACAATTATAAACGCAATTAGTTCTTAAAATAAGCTAATATTGCAATTACATGCAATTTAGCTTTAAAATACTAAATAAATTTTTAAAAAATGTGCAAAAGATTACCTTAGCTATATTTTGGTATAAATATGAAAATACAGTAAATGAATTACAAAAATGATCATTTGGGGAATAATTATTGATTTTTTACTGGTAAAATAGGGCAATAAAATTAGTTTAAAATCTTTAAAAATTAAAGAAAAAAATAGGGAAATTCTTGGACATACTTATATATGCATACCTATACTATTTAAAAGGTATTTTGTATATAAAAATGTACAGGGAAAAATTGGGTATCAACAACTGCCCCTCTTTACCCGGGAAGGATGAAAGAGTTGTCGGGTAAAGATACGATGGCCAATTTTGACCTAATAAAATGATTTGAAGAGATTTGGCCGTGCTCTGGTTCCTGAGCTGCCTACATATCCCTGGTTTTACAGGAATCAGGCCATATGTAGTTCAGGATCCGTGGGCGGAATATGCCGATGGAGGTTTTTTCAAGAACATACGCAATATTCAAGTTGGGATGAATGGTCAAGGTTTAGTAGGGCTAAGGGAACTAGAGCTGAATGCTCCTGCCGAGACGGCCGTTGCTCGCCGGTTTTCCTGTAAATAAACAATACAAGCGTATATTGTGCATAAATTTAAACGTGATGCAAGTTCCCGTTGGACCATGAATGTTGTCTTTGGACAGTTAGGATGACGTCTTTAGACCATGATGTCCTGGGCCATGAAGCATGTAATAAAGGATTCGCAGGCTATGAAATGATGCTATGGGGCTATGAGAATGATGCCTCCGAACTATAATGCCTTTGAATAATGATATGCAAGAGATAAAAAGGGGTCCTCAGGCCATGGCATGACGTTCTCGGGCTATGGAAATGGTGCCTCCGAATAATGACGCCTTTGGACAGTTTGGCGATCTTTCAGCCCATGAGATGCAGTAGGTGGCGATCTTTCAGTCGATGCAAGATGTAAATGAAGGGTGGCGATCTTTCAGCCGATGCAAGATGTAAATAAAGGTGGCGATCTTTCAGCCGATGCAAGATGTAAATAAAGGTGGCGATCTTTCAGCCGATGCAAGATGTAAATAAAGGCGGCGATCTTTCAGCCGATGCAAAATGTAAATAAAGGCGGCGATCTTTCAGCCGATGCAAAATGTAAATAAAGGCGGCGATCTTTCAACCATGCAGATGGAGGTAAAGCTTAACCTCGGAAGGCAGAATGGTAGCCTTATGCAATGCAGAGAATGCAGAGGGAGACAGTGCTTAGTCTCGGAAGGCAGAATGGTAGCCTTATGCAATGCAAGAATGCAGAGGGAGACCGTGCTTAGTCTCGGAAGGCAGAATGGTAGCCTTATGCAATGCAAGAATGCAGATGGAGACAGTGCTTAGTCTCGGAAGGCAGAATGGTAGCCTTATGAAATGCAAGAATGCAGAGGGAGACAGAGCTTAGTCTCGGAAGGCAGAATGGTAGCCTTATGCAATGCAAGAATGCAGATGGAGGTAGAGCTTAACCTCGGAAGGCAGAATGGTAGCCTTATGCAAGAGATGAAAGGCGAATAGTAATAAAATTTTCTTAGCTGATAGCTGATAGTTGATTGTGATATTGTGGCTGCTGGGGATATTGTGTGCGGATAGCAAATGTGAATAGGTGTGACGGTCTTAAGAGTTGTATTTCTGAACAGTATGAGTGTATAACATATTTGATGACTTTGCGACTTGGGTGCCTGCATCCAAAGAAAAATCGTGAGTTTTGTAAAGGGGAAAGGTTAGTTCGTATCCCTGATGACTTTGCTTGACCTGCTTGGCTCTATTTCGGTGATACTGTGCGCATCATTGGGGTAGCGTTGCTAAACAAAGAAATTTTGGTAACTTAGTAAAAATATAACATAAATACATAATCGAGAATAGTTTTCTTCCGATGAACCGACGACTGCGACGTGGTTCAAGACATTGCAACTTCTCTAGCTCCAGAATATTGAGGGCTCTCCTCAAAATTCTGCCCCAGTTTACTGGGCTGCTGCTTCTGACGGTTGCTTGCGATGATCGGCTGAAGTTAATTCGAAATTTTGAGGGTCGTCCTCAAAATTCTGCCCCAGTTTCTAATTACGGGGGGAAATGAAAATTTTATTGAATTGTGACCGAACCCATAAGGCTGCCTACGTATCCCCTATTAAACGGGAATCAAGTCAGACGTAGTTCAAATTACATCATATAAGGAAAGCATGAAAATTACACATAGTAGCGCTTGACTGCATCTGAATTGATTAGTTTTGGCCAAACTTCTCCGTCCATTTCTGCAAGTATAAGGGCTCCTCCTGTTAGAACCCGATGAACCATGTATGGACCCTGCTAGTTGGCAGAGAATTTCCCTTTGGCCTCATCTTGATGCAGGAAAATTTTCTGTAACACCAGCTGCCCCGGTGTGAACTATGTTGGCTTGACTCTTTTGTTGAAGGCTCTGGACATTCTGTTCTGATAAAGCTGACCGTGGCAAACTACGTTCATTCTCTTTCCATCTATAAGAGCTAGCTTCTCGTAGCGATTTTTCACCCACTCCGTGTCGTCGAGCTCGGCTTCTTCTATGATCCTTAGGGAGGGAATTTCTACTTCGGTGGGAATGACTGCCTCCGTACATTAAAGCAGCATATAGGGGTTGCCTCGATTGATGTGCGGACTGTGGTGCGATACCCCAATAAAGCAAATGATAGCTTCTCGTGCCACTGCTTATGCTTCTCTATCATCTTCCTTAGTATCTTCTTGATATTCTTGTTGGCGGCCTCTACGGCTCCGTTCATCTGAGGTCTGTAGGCTGTAGAATTCTTGTGTTTAATCTTGAAGGTTTCACATATGGCCTTCATCAGGTCACTGTTGAGGTTGGAGCCATTATCAGTAATGATTGACTCTGGAATCGCGAATCGACAAACGATGTAGTCGCGGACAAAGTCTGCCACGACTTTCTTGGTTACTGATTTGTAAGATGCTGCTTCAACCCGTTTGGTGAAATAATCAATTGCCACTAGGATAAACCTGTGCCCGTTGGAAGCGGCAGGTTCGATTGGTCCAATAACATCCATTCCCCAAGCAGCGAACGGCCATGGTGAGCTTGTTGCATTAAGCTCATTGGGAGGTACCTTTATCATGTCTGCATATACCTGACAGTGGTGGCATTTCCTGACGTACTGGATGCAGTCCGTTTCCATAGTCATCCAAAAGTAACCAGCCCGGAGTATCTTCTTGGCTAAGACAAAACCGTTCATATGTGGACCGCAGGTCCAGCATGGACTTCTTCTAGCAGTTTAGATGCTTCATTTGTATCGACACACCTTAATAGTCCCAAATCAGGAGTCCTCCTGTATAGGATTCCTCCACTATGAAAGAAGGTATTAGACAACCTTCGAAGTGTGCGCTTCGGAGTAGTGTTTGCAAGTTCTGGGTATTCTCCTTTTGCCAAGTACTCCTTGATATCATGAAAACAAGGTTTTCCGTCTGCTTCTTCCTCTACATGAGCACAGTAAGCTAGCTGATCATGGATCATTACTGGAATGGGATCAATGAAGTTTTTGTCCGGTTGTTGTACCATGGATGACAGGGTAGCCAACGCATCGGCGAACTCATTCTGGATTCTGGGAACATGTCGGAATTCTGTCTTTGTGAACCTCTTCCTCAACTCCTGTACATGATGCAGAAAAGGGAGTATCTTGGAGTTCTTGATTGTCCATTCTTCTCGGACCTGGTGTATGAGCAGATCTGAATCCCCAATTACTAGCAACTCTTGAATGTTCATGTCAATAGCTATCTTGAGCCCTAAGATGCAGGCTTCGTACTCGGCCATATTGTTGGTGCATGGGAACCTGAGTTTGGCAGACACCGGATAATGCTGACCGGTTTCTGATACTAGAACTGCTCCTATGCCGACTTCTTTGAAATTTGCTGCTCCATCGAAAAATATTCTCCACCCGTCATAGGTATCTGCAATATCTTCTCCTATGAATGCTACCTCTTCGTCAGGAAAATACATTTTCAAGGGTTCGTATTCTCCATCCACGGGGTTTTCGGCAAGGTGATCTGCTAGTGCCTGTCCCTTGACAGCTTTCTGAGTTACGTAGACAATGTCGAATTCACTCAACAGGATCTGCCCCTTGGCTAGCTTGCCGGTGGGCATGGGCTTCTGAAAGATGTATTTCAAAGGATCCATCCTTGATATGAGATATGTAGTATAGGCACAGAAGTAGTGCCTCAGCTTCTGAGCCACCCAAGTTAGAGCGCAACAGGTGCATTCTAGCAGAGAATACCGGGCCTCTTATGGAGTGAACTTCTTGCTGAGATAATAGATGGCCTGCTCTTTCCTTCCCGTTTCATCATGCTGCCCCAGGACGCACCCGAAGGCATCATCTAACACTGCGATGTAGAGTAACAGAGGTCTACCTGGCTCAGGCGGGACTAAGACTGGTGGTGTTGACAGGTATTCCTTGATTCTGTCGAAAGCTTTCTAGCAATCATCAGTCCATTCGGTGGCGGCATCCTTCTTCAACATCTTGAAGATTGGCTCACAGATAACTGTAGATTGTGCTATGAACCGGCTGATGTAGTTAAGTCTCCCCAAGAAACTCATTACATCCTTCTTGTTCTTTGGCGGTGGAAATGCTTGAATGGCTTTGTTCTTCGATGGATCCAGTTCTACTCCCCGGTGACTCATAATAAACCCAAGCAATTTTCCAGCTGGAACCCCAAATGCACACTTCGCGGGATTCAACTTTAGGTTGTACCTTTGCAGTCTATTGAAAAACTTCCTCAAATCTTCCATGTGATCAGGGGCCTTCTTTGACTTAATGATGACCTCGTCTACGTACACCTCGATCTCCTTGTGTATCATATCATGGAAAATGGTAGTCATGGCTCCCATGTAGGTGGCTCCTGCGTTCTTAAGGCCAAATGGCATCATCTTGTAGCAGTACATTCCCCACGGCGTAATGAAAGCCGTTTTCTCAGCATCTTCCTCGTCCATCCAGATCTGATGATAACCAGCAAAACAATCCACAAATGACTGCAGCTCGTGCTTGGCGCAATTGTCAATCAGGATGTGTATGTTTGGCAAGGGGAAGTCGTCTTTTGGACTGGACCGGTTGAGGTCCCGGTAGTTGACACAGACTCTAACCTTCCCATCCTTCTTCGGTACTGGCACAATGTTGGCTAACCATGTTGGATATTCTACTACCCTGAGAACTTTGGCTTTGACCTGCTTGGTGACTTCCTCCTTGATTTTCAAACTCATATCTGGCTTGAATTTTTTGAGCTTCTGCTTCACCGGTGGACATGTTGGATCAGTCGGCAGTTTGTGTGCCACAATAGATGTACTTAGCCCAGTCATGTCATCATACGACCAGGCGAATATGTCCTCATACTCTCTTATAAAGTCTGTGTACTTTTCCTTTTCTGACGGTGATAAGTGAACGTTGATTCGTGTTTCTTGACGTTTTCTGCATCTCCCAAGTTAACAATCTCAGTCTCGTCCAGGTTGGACTTAGGTCTGTTCTCAAAATTCTCAACTTCTTTAACGATCTCTTCCGGTATATCATCTTCCTCTGAATCTATGTTCGTTTGTTGCGTTGTCTCGTTGCATATCATAGTCATTGGTTCGTCAAGATAAGTAATAGTAATGCAGTATAAGTAAAGTAATGAGAGAAAATAATAATGAGTGTTGATTCATAAGAAAAGTCGAAATGCTTTGATAAATTTTATAACTTTTTGAACATCGAAGATCTTATTGCGAAAATTGAAAAATGCGAAAAGAAAATCATTCAGTAAATAAAACAGTGAAATGATGCTTGTTTTAGCCTTGCTACCCCGAGGCTCGCTGGGCTCTGGTTATCCTGATAGTCCAGTTATTGAGGTGTACCCCTCTGCTTAACATGATCATGTCAGAGTGCACGAACTAACCTTTGGGGAGGGGAATAACAAAACAAAAAATAAAACCAAAAGGTAAACAAGTTAGTGAGGATCATAAAAAAATGTTGCAATATTTAAACACATAGTGCCGGAATATAAAGTGCGTCCTAATTTGGGAGCCTTGTTGTGCCCGAGGTAGGCCTAGCGACAAATTGATTTGGACAACTTAGGATGCTAAAGGCCTCATTTTATTGACCAAAAATAGACGAATCCCAAATTGACACTAAATAAACAGGAAATGGAAATCACTAATGGCCATCGGCCTTATTACATTTGAGTAGAGCGAAAAGAAAAACTCCTATCCTACTTGGTCCCAGAAGGACCTTCCCCAGATTCGGCATCCCTGGCTCCATCGAACAGCTTTCCCAACTCGCGAAGTCCCAGCAATAGGTAGGCCCTGGCTAGGTGTCCGCCTTCGGTTCCTTCAGTATTTCGGCAATCTTCGACCCTTTTGAGAAACGATTTTGGTCACTAGAGTGTAAATCTTTTCACCAGCTTAGCAATCTTGGGTGGATGTTGGTGACCATGCCGAATCTGGGGACTTCGTACCTCATATTCCTGAAAGACAAAAAGGTTAGGCCCTTACCCTCACCAGACTCGACTATTTAATATCAACAATTAGCATAAGAGCATTTTAGTTCTCCAAATAAATGCATAGAACGTGATAAGGTCCGTTTGGGTTTAGGGAAAATCCAGTGGACTTTGGACAAGGCTATCTTAAAGATTCATTATGCGGACAACATAACTGACTCGGCTAGGTTTGACCATAATCCATGCGCAATTTAACAGAGTAAAGTTTCTATGGGGTTTTAGACTGGTACCCTTAAGCGGACAACCGAAGAGGGAAAGGCGCGGAACCGTTGACTACACCGTTGATCGACTGGTTTTACCGCAAATATGCCTTTGCCGGATTTAGGGGGTGATAATATCGGAAGGGCACAATCACTCATTATAAGCGTTGCTATGGTATTTTGTTTGGCACGAGTGGAATATGATATTGAAAATATGCTTACGCAATAATTAAAACAAGTTGTCACGTATTTGCACGTACATAAAATAATAATTACAATAATTTAAAACAGTAATAAAGGAATGCAGTAAAAGAAGGCAGTAAAAGAAATAAGAGAAAGAAACAAAAGAGAAGTTAGTTTTGTAATAGAAGAAGGAATTAAATGCTTAAAGGGATTAAACAAATAAAGGCATATAAGAAATGTAAAGTCACAGTAATAGTTTGAAATGGTAAAAGCCTAAAGGTCATCCCCAGCAGAGTCGCCATGCTGTCGCTCCCCCTTTTTTCTCTGCGGAAATCGGGTTTATGACATTTGGGAAGACAACTCCTTCCCTTTTGGGAATTGGGTTTAATGGAATCGAAGAGTCGCCACCTAATGATTTAAGTGCATTAGGACACTAAGAAGGGTTTGAGTCAAGTAACCAGAGATTGGGTAAGGGCTTGAAATTATCCCAAGGGGAAGGTGTTAGGCACCCCTCAAGATCCACTAGTGTGGTTGCCGGCCAAACTATTGTTGTGACTTAAATACAAAATAACACATAGGCAAGTAAGATTACAAATAAGAGGGGGTTTTCATGTAATGGTCACAAATAAACAAAGTTAGAAAGAACGAGAGGGATATTGATTTTCCTTAGAGAAATAGTTTAAATTTTTGAAAAGGAAGCAAAGAATCAAAGAAACAAAGGGAAGGGGGGGTCCTAGGCTTACAAATAATATGGATCACCCCACACAACACCCGGTAATCACTCCTCAGTGAGGGGCTACACGTGATGTTATCGCGTGGTCATCATATCCATATCTACCCTTTCCCGTCCTGTTAAGGTATTAAAGCGCGGAATGGTCTCATTTACTAATTGCATGTTATTACCCGCCCCATTCCTATTAGTCCCGGAGGTACTTGGGACTACTAATCCTAAAGGGAGGAGATGTTGGGCTTATTTGTGGTTTCAAAAGGTAAAATTACTAAGGCGACAAATAAAACACGTATAGCAAGTTCGGGGAAGCATATAAACAAATAAAAAGGCTCAGCCAGACCTCCTTTAAACCAAAGAAAGCACATAGTTTAACATATCTTACACGTACTGTTTAAGGTCTAATTAAACTTAAAAGGTTTGAGGCAGACTGATTTATTACATAGTTCAGATAAGAAGCCCGAAGCAGGCCTACCTGTTGGTTGTAGCTAATAAGATCTGATTCAGTTTATAAAATTTATCCTACAGTTTGCCCAAGTGTTGGACGGCGGTCCTATAGGCATGATATCTACTGATTTCAGAAATAATGAATTAAACTGAATACGTACTGATTTAAGAAAGCTATCAGTTATTAAAAGAAGGAAGAGTTTTAGCAGAAGATCATAAGTTCTGCAACTGGTAAGGCATTATTACTGGTTTTAGACTTGAGGTGATTCAAATTTGATTAACTCCTATAGGCATGCTTTCTATGCGTTTGTCGACTTTAGAACACATTTATAGACATAGTAAAAATGCAGAAACTCTATAGGCATGACATCTAAATGCTGAATTTTATTTGAACATGACATCTGATTGCATTTGGTTATTAAGATCTATAAACACATTTGTCTAGTGAGAAGTGGATATGCAAGAATCAGAAAGGACCTATAGGCAATGCATATGCATCCTATAGACATGGTATCTATACATGAGAGTGCAGAAATCCTATAGACATGTTATCTACGTATGAGAATGCTGAAATTAGAAAATCCTATAGGCATGTTATCTACATGAAGGAATGCAAGATTCTTATAGGCATGGTATCTATGTGAAAGAATGCAGAAATTCCTATAGACATGGTATCTATGTGAAAGAATGCAGAAATTCCTATAGACATGGTATCTATATGAGAATGCTGAAATTAGAGATCCTATAGGCAGGTTATCTACGTATGGAAGTGCAGAAAATCAGAAACTCCTATAGGCAGGTTATCTACCCTTTGCATACATGGTTACCCTTCCCTTTTTCTCTAGCCAACCCCGAAAGTTTTATTACAAAGTTATTACAGCCCAGGAAAGTAAAATAAAGAAAAATACATCATAAATTAAAAATTACAACCAAGGAAAGCCTGATTCAGACTTCCTGTCTGAAGTATGAAGTAAACCAACTCCAAAGATCAGATTTCAAAGCCTTTCTCTCATTTGGGTGTGTCAAAGTTCCCTAAGAGCCCCACATGAACTCCGGGAAATGCTTGCACCCCAAATGTATCACCAGATTAAGACATAGTGCAGTGTGGAAAGGCCAGCCCTCAAGTGTCCAAGTTCAGAGGGAACTCAAGGTCCCAAGGCAAGGCTCACAAGAGGGGGGCAGAACTTAGGAACTAAGAGAGAGTGCAAGTGTAAAAGTGGATTCCTGAAAGGGGAAAAGGAAGAGGGAAGCAATTCACATTAACACACATAGGGGATAGAGAATGGGGGAATTTGCAAGGGCAAAAGAAAAGCAGGCTGATGGGCGCACCCAACAATGGGATATGCTGGCACACCCTCCAGCCTATTTATATAGAGGTTAAGACCCCATTGGGTCAAACTTAATTCATGGAAAACAATTCATGTTGCCATGCCTTAAGCCACAACTCTCAAACACATAGGGGCAATAGGGTAGAGGAGCAAGGATTCATAACAGAAACAGAAAGGTATGAGCATATTTAATTTAAACAGAAACAGTAAAGTAGACATGGATAAAAGCTGTAAATGAACACATTGTAGTGATGCTGAAACTTAAATTAGGACATACCAGTTTCAAAGAAACAAATAGAGAAAATGCAGTAGTCTTGTAAAAGCCACAGAATAGACAAGAAGAGAGTGCTGGTAAGAGTTCAAGAGAGATTGTGAAGTAGTAGTGAAGGATTGTTAAACGTGTGTTGTGTGTTAAAGAGTCGTGTATTTATTGTGTAAGAATCATGAGAAAATAAGGTAAGAAAAAAGTTGAAGAACTGATTGTCAATCAATTACACAAGACTCCCTTTAATTAAGGGATTCAGATTCGAACGAGTAAAAACCAATTAAGGAAAGAAATTGAATAAACACTTTGTTCACAACATGCAATTAAGGGCACATACATGAAAAGGTTATTTAAGGACAATGTTTTGAAGTACACGGTTTGTGCAAATAAGGTAAGAAAATCAATTAACCACCAGTAAATCAAATGGTCCGAGATTTTGTATGAATGAACCAAGTCAGAAAAAGTGAAGAAGGGTTTTACCTAGGTCGAGTAACAGAGAAAATCAGTAAACAATGGAAAGAAATCAATCAGGCTATATTCAGAAGGAAGCTTGAACTAATTGCCAATTCGAAAACCATTTAGAGGGAAATTCATCATATATAAAGAGCATGTGAGCATGAAAGAAGACTGGCATGCTACTGTAAAATCTATAGAGAAATCCAGTGTAGAAGAGTTTTAGTAAAAAGGTCAAAATCACATGAAAACAAGGAAGCCCCAAACTCAATTCAGAGTCTTGAAGTTGGTCTGAAAGAATTAGGGGTTTTGAAATAAAACTCTAGTTCAATCAAATCCCAAAATCAAACTTGGCGGAATCCCCAGATTCTAGGGTTTCCACCTTGAATTAAGTACAGAGATGAGAAGGCAAGTAGTCGAAACAGGCTCAGAGGTTTCAGAACTGAAACCTCTTGCATGTTCCTTTCAGTAGCAGAAACTCATAAGAAAACATGATAACAAAGTAACATGTAAACACAGTAGAAGCATTCAAGGAAAAATACTGATAGGAACAGTAGAAGAATCATGCTTAAAGAGGTTTTCTAGAAGAACTTTAAACAGGGCTCAGTAGAAGGAAAATAGTAAAACACTTAAGAACACAGTAGAAAAATATAGTAGGCGAGACATAACAGAACATGGTAGAAAAGCATACACGAACATAGTATAGAAGACATAGTAGAGGAACATACGAAAACATGGTAGAAGAAAAAGCACAAGAGCACAGTAAAAACATAAGAGATCATAATATAGGAAAGCACAGTAAGAGAAACATATAAGAACATTGTAAAAGAGAATACAAGAACAACACAGAGGCAAATACACACGAAAGAAAAGAAAGTCAGAAAACACTTGAACATTTTCAGAAAACCCTAGATCGGAAAAGAAAGGTTTTGAAAGTAAATTTTGAAAGAAAAGTTAGGGAAATCGTTTGAAAACTCAGGGAAAGCATAGATGCACCATAGATCTAAAGAAATCAGAGAAAACCTCGAAAGGTTAGGGTTTCAGAAGAACCCTAGAAATGAGAAAGGCTTTGAAAGGTCACCGATCTGAGTCGGAGAGGTCAGAATCAGGCTTAAACAATCATGATGCGCCGGAGCAACGCCGGAGATGACCGTCGAACTCCGAATCGATAGAGGTCTGGGTAGGAACCTTCAAGGTCAGGCCTTGAATCTTTAGAGATCATGCACGTAGGAGCCATAGGAGGCCGGTGTAGGACTCTCGTAGCCTTGGAGGCCATAGATTTCGGTGGATTTCAGGGAGGAGATGGCTAGGGTTAGAGAAGGTTCGAGAGTGTTTGAGAGAGGGGAGGGTTTCAGAGGCGGCGGATAATTGAAAATGATTTAGGGTTGGGGGGTTTGGTAAATTAGAAAAGGAAAGAATGCGTGTGAGCCGTTGATCTGTTAGATCAACGGCTGGGATTAAAAGAAGGGGTCCGGGCGGATTATTTGAGTGGGTCAGGGGCGGGTAATTTAGGAATTGGGCCGGGTAATTTGGGATTGGGATTGGGTTTAGTTGGGGGGTTGTTTTAGGCTAAAATTGAAATGGTTAGGGCTAGTATTTAAATAGCCATTTTTTCCCTTTTTATTTTAAAAAAAAAAAGTTAAATCACTTCTGGAAACAAATTAAAGGTACTAAATTAATTAATAATGTATAAATATCGAATTAAAAATACTGGAATCAATTTTACAATTATAAATGCAATTAATTCTTAAAATAGGCTAATATTGCAATTACATGCAATTTAGCTTTAAAATACTAAATAAATTTGTAAAAAATGTGCAAATAATTACCTTAGCTATATTTTGGTATAAATATGAAAATACAATAAATGAATCACAAAAATGATCATTTGGGGAATAATCATTGATTTTATATTGATAAAATAGGGCAATAAATTGATTTAAAAAATAATAAAACACCTAGGCATACGTATATATGCATACATATGCTATTTGAAAGGTATTTTGCATATAAATATATACGGGGGAAAATTGGGTATCAACAGCTGGCTGGCCTTATCTTCACGAAAGGCGCCATCACGACCGGGTTGGGATTTAGGGTCGTGACAAGTTGGTATCAGAGCCTAGGTTACATAGGTCTCACGAGTCATGAGCAGGTTTAGTAGAGTCTCGTGGATCGGTACGGAGACGTCTGTATTTATCCTCGAGAGGCTGCAGAACCTTTAGGAAAAACTTCACATTCTTGAAATTCGTATCGTGCGAATTTGTTGATCCGAGTACTAAACTTCTGTTGTTCCATTCTCTCACAGATGGTGAGGACACGCGCTACTGGACAGGATGGACGACCACCAGTGCCACCAGCTGCGACCACTAGAGGCCGAGGACGCGGTTGTGGCAGTGGTAGAGGCAGAGCAGCGAGGTTAGCACCTGCAGATCCACCAGTTGCCCCAGTTCAGGACCAGGTCCCAGCTGTGGACCCTCCAGCAGCACCAGCTCAGGCACCAGCTGTGCCTATTGTGATTCCGGGTCTTCAGGAGGCCTTGGCTCAGATCTTATCAGTTTGCACTGGCCTAGCTCAGGCGGTTTCAGCCACTACAGCCGCAGCTACTTCACAGGTCGGGAGAGGCAGTCAGACTCCCGCCACCCGTACACCTGAGCAGGTCGTGCAGGGACTTCAGACGCTGGGGGCACATCCAGCCCAGCCGGTCGCAGCTGCTCAGGACTATGTAGTTCCTGTTATGCCAGAGGATGAGCATCGTAGGTTGGAGAGATTTGGGAGACTTCAACCTCCGACCTTCAGCAGAGTAGAGGGCGAGGATGCCCAGGGCTTTTTAGACAAATGTCAGAGGATGCTTCGTACAGCCAGTATTCTGGAGACCAGCGGGGTCGCTTTCTCTACTTATCAACTTTCAGGACCTGCATTCACCTGGTGGGAGGATTTTGAGAGGCGTAGGCCTGTTGGTGCAGCACCCCTTTCCTGGCAGCAGTTCTCCATTCTCTTTCTGGAGAAGTATGTACCGCAGTCTCGCAGAGAGGAGCTGCGTAGGCAGTTTGAGTGGTTGCGTCAGGGAGACATGACTGTGTCACAGTATGAGTTGAGATTCTCTGAGTTGGCTCGTCATGCTATCTGGTTGGTCCCGACAGATCTAGAGAGGATCAGGAGGTTTGTCGATGGTCTTACTTATCAGCTCCGTATTCTTATGACCAGGGAGAGGGTGACTGGTGCTACATTCGAGGAGGTTGTGGATATTGCTAGGGAGATTGAGTCAGTCTGTCGCCAAGAGCGAGAGGAGAGGGAGGCCAAGAGGCCTCGAGGATCGGGTAGCTATAGTGGTGGTCCTTCGAGGGGCCAGTTTTAGCATGGCAGAGGCCGACAGTTCCGTCATGGTCAGTCTGATCGCTCAGGTTATTGAGGGGCGTCATCGGGTCATGGTTCTCACAGTTCACAACAGGACCATTCTTCACTTAGTGCCCTTCCATCTCAGAGCTCATCCCGTGCTCCATCTGTTCAGGGCTCTTCTACGCCGAGTGCATCTGCTGGTCACTCCGGTGCGAGGGGTTCCCATCAGTCCCCTTCTCCAACACCTAGGAGTTGTTACGAGTGTGGCGAGATGGGCCACATGTGGAGCAGTATCCCCGCCGTGTTGCTAGTTCATCCCAGCAGAGGGATCAATCATCAGCTTCAGCACCAGTTGCTCCACTACCACCCGCCCAGCCAGCTAGGGGTGGGGATCTATCAGCCAAGGGTCGCCCCAGAGGGGGAGGTCGATCAGGGGGCGGTCAGGCCCGTTTTTATGCTCTTCCAGGCAGACCCAATGCCATTGCTTCTGATGCTGTCATTACAGGTATTATTTCAGTCTGCCACAGCGATGCCTCTATATTATTTGATCCCGGTTCCACCTATTCTTATCTGTCATCATACTTTGCTCGCTATTTGGGTACTCCTCGTGAGTTTCTTGCTTTACCTGTTCATGTATCTACCCCGGTGGGTGACACTGTTGTTGTAGACCGTGTGTACCGGTCGTGTGTGGTGCCTATTGGGGGTCTGGAGACCCGAGTTGATCTTTTATTATTGAGTATGGTGGATTTCAATGTCATTCTGGGCATGGATTGGCTATCTCCGTGTCGCGCTATTCTAGATTGTCATGCTAACATAGTCACGTTGGCTATTTCGGGTGTGCCACGGATTGAGTGGCGAGGTGTGACTGATCATGTTCCTAGCAGAGTGATCTCTTTCTTGAAAGCCCAACATATGGTTGGGAAGGGTTGTCTTTCGTATCTTGCCTTTGTGAGGGATGTTGGAGCTGAAACTCCCAGTATTGATTCTGTCCCGGTTGTGAGGGATTTCCCTGATGTATTTCCTTTAGACCTGCCGGGCATGCCACCGGACAGGGATATTGATTTTGGTATTGACCTAGTGCCGGGCACTCAGCCCATTTCTATTCCGCCGTATCGTATGGCACCAGCAGAGTTGAAGGAGTTAAAGGAGCAGCTTCAGGAACTCCTTGATAAGGGGTTCATTCGGCCTAGTGTGTCACCTTGGGGTGTGCCGGTTCTATTTGTGAAGGAAAAGGATGGCACTATGAGAATGTGCATTAATTATAGGCAATTGAACAAGGTAACAGTTAAGAACAAGTATCATTTGCCTCACATTGATGATTTATTCTACCAGCTTCAGGGAGTGAGGGTATTCTCCAAGATTGATCTCCGTTCAGGTTATCACCAGTTGAAGATCAGGGATTCGGATATTCTTAAGACGGCCTTCAGGACCAGATATGGTCACTATGAGTTCCTGGTTATGTCTTTTGGACTGACCAATGCCCCAGCAGCGTTCATGCATCTGATGAACAGCATGTTCCGGCCTTATCTTGACTCATTTGTCATAGTCTTCATTGATGATATCCTGGTATATTCGCGTAGTCAGGAGGAGCACACGGAGCATTTGAGGGTTGTATTGCAGAGATTGAGGGAGGAGAAGCTTTATGCAAAGTTCTCCAAGTGTGAGTTTTGGCTCAGTTCAGTGGCATTCTTGGGGCACGTGGTGTCTAGTGTGGGTATTCAGGTTGATCCAAAGAAAATAGAGGCGGTTTAGAGTTGGCCCAGACCGTCCTTAGCCACAGAGATTCGTAGTTTTCTTGGTTTGGCAGGCTATTATCGCTGGTTTGTTCAGGTATTTTCATCTATCGCATCGCCCTTGACCAAGTTGACTCATAAGGGTGTTCCATTTGTATGGTCGGACGAGTGTGAGGAGAGCTTTCAGAAGCTCAAGACAGCTTTGACCACAGCTCCAGTGTTGGTTTTGCCATCAGCTTCAGGTTCATATGCCGTGTATTGTGATGCTTCGAGAGTAGGGATTGGTTGTATGTTGATGTAGGAGGGTAGAGTTATTGCTTATGCTTCTCGTCAGTTGAAGCCCCATGAGAAGAACTACCCCGTTCATGATTTGGAGTTGGCTGCCATAGTTCACGCGTTGAAGATTTGGAGGCATTACTTGTATGGCGTATCTTGTGAGGTATTCACTGATCATCGCAGTCTTCAGCATTTGTTCAAGCAAAAGGATCTTAATTTGAGGCAGCGGAGATGGTTGGAGTTACTTAAGGATTATGACATCACTATATTGTACCATCCGGGAATGGCCAACGTGGTGGCCGATGCTTTGAGCCAAAAGGCAGTGAGTATGGGGAGTTTGGCATATATTCCAGTTGGGGAGAGACCGCTTGCGGTTGATGTTCAGGCTTTGGCCAATCGGTTCGTGAGGTTGGATATTTCGGAGCACAGTCGGGTATTGGCTTGTGTGATTTCTCGGTCTTCCCTATATGAGCCCATCAGAGAGCGCCAGTATGATGATCCACATTTGCTCGTCCTTAGGGACAGAGTTTAGCATGATAATGCCAGAGATGTATCTATTGGAGATGATGGGGTATTGAGGATGCAGGGCCGGATTTGCGTGCCCAATGTAGATGGGCTTCGGAGCCGATTCTGGAGGAGGCCCATAGCTCGCGGTATTCTATTCATCCAGGAGCCGCGAAAATGCATCAGGATCTGAGACAGCATTACTGGTGGAGGAGAATGAAGAAAGATATTGTGGGATTTGTAGCTCGGTGTCTCAATTGTCAGCAGGTGAAATATGAGCATCAGAGACCGGGTGGCTTGCTCCAGCGGATGGATATTCCAGAGTGGAAGTGGGAGCGGATCACTATGGACTTTGTATTTGGGCTTCCACGGACTTTGAAGAAGTTCGATGCTATTTGGCTGATTGTGGATAGGCTGACCAAGTCCGCGCACTTCATTCCTATTTGTACTACTTATTCTTCCGAGCGGTTAGCAGAGATATATATCCGGGAGATTGTTCGGTTGCATGGTGTCCCAGTTTCCATCATTTTAGATCGGGGCACACAATTTACTTCCCAGTTCTGGAAGTCTGTTCAACAAGAGTTGGGTACTAAGGTGCAGTTGAGCACAGCTTTTCACCCTCAGACGGACGGGCAGTCTAAGCGCACTATTTAGATATTGGAGAATATGTTACGCGCTTGTGTTATTGATTTTGGAGGGTCATGGGATCAGTTTCTACCGCTTGCAGAGTTTGCTTATAACAACAGCAACCAGTCGAGTATCCACATGGCTCCATATGTGGCTTTGTATGGGAGGCGGTGTAGATCTCTAGTTGGTTGGTTCGAGCCCGGTGAGGCTAGGCTATTGGGGACAGATTTGGTTCAGGATGCTTTAGATAAAGTGAAGATGATTTAGGAGAGACTTCGTACAGCAAAGTCGAGGCAAAAGAGTTATGCTGACAGGAAGGTTCGAGATGTGTCCTTCATGGTCGGTGAGAAGGTTCTGTTGAAGGTCTCGCCCACAAAAGGTGTTATGAGATTTGGAAAGAAAGGGAAGTTGAGTCCCGGTTCATTGGGCCTTTTGAGGTACTTCGGAAGATTGGAGAGGTGGCTTATGAGCTTGCTTTGCCACCCAGCTTGTCGAGTGTGCATCCGGTTTTCCATGTTTCTATGCTCCGGAAGTATATTGGAGATCCGTCTCATGTCCTGGATTGCAGCACGGTTCAGTTGGAGGGTGATTTGACTTATGATGTAGAGCCAACAGCTATTCTGGAGCGTCAGGTGCGGAAGTTGAGATCAAAAGATATAGCTTCAGTGAAGGTGCAGTGGAGAGGTCGGCACGTAGAGGAGGCTACCTGGGAGACCGAGCAGGAGATGCGGAGCAGATATCCTCACATGTTTGAGGCTTCAGGTATGTTTCTTGACTCGTTCGAGGACGAACGTTTGTTTATGTTGGGGAGGATGTGACGACCCGGCCGGTCGTCTCATGAGTTACCGCTCTGTTTTCCCCATTTCTGTTTCTTTATGCTTTGTTATCCGTGTTTTGTGGTATCAGGTTGGTCGGATTGGATTCGGATTAGTTTTGGTGAAGTTTGAGACACTTAGTCGCTTTTAAGAAGGCTTAAGTTGGAAAAGTCAACCGGATGTTGACTTATGTGTTAGAGGGCTCGGATGTGAATTCCGATGGTTCGGTTAGCTTCGAGAAGTGATTTATGACTTAGGAGTGTGATCGGAATGGGTTTTGGAGGCTTGGAGTCGATTTAGGCTTAAATTGGCGAAGTTGATATTTTGGCGATTTCCGGTTAGTAGGCGAGATTTTGATATAGGGGTCAGAATGGAATTTCGAGAGTTGCAATAGCTTTGTTATGTGATTTGGGATGTGTGTGCAAAATTTCAGGTTATTCGGACGTGGTTTGGTTAGGTTTTTGACCAAAAGCGGAATTTGGATGTTCTTAGAAACTTAGGCTTGAATCCGAGGTGTTTTGGTTGATTTAGTGTTGTTTGAAGTGTTTTGATGATTGGAACAAGTTTGAATAAGGTTTTTTGATATCTTGGTGCCTTTGGTTGAGGTCCCGGGGGCCTCGGGGTGATTTCGGGTGCTTAACGGAGAAGTTAGATGTTGATTGCAGGTTTAGATTTGCTGCTTCTGGTATTTTCGCATCTGCGATTTGGGGACCGTAGATGCGGCGCCGCAGATGCGGTTGATTTATCGCAGAAGCAAATAAGGGTCAGATGAGCGGAGACCGCAGAAGCGGTATGGTGACCGCATCTGCGGAATCGCAGATGCGGGAGTTTAATCGCAGATGCGATGTAGGGTGAGTAAGTGAATTCCGCAGAACCGGTGGAGTAGACCGCATATGCGGTACCGCAGAAGCGGATTTTGGACCGCAGATGCGGGTATCATTGGTCAGAAGAATTTAAAAGAAGTCTTTCGCGAATGTGGGTCTATTTTCACCCATAGCTGCTCGTTTTTGGAAAGGAGATTGAAGAGGGATTCAAGGAGAATCGTTGGGAGGTAATATTCTTGGACTAAAAACTCGATTATTATGTGAATTCCACCTAGAAAATCATGAAAACTAAGCCAAAAATTGAAGAACTAGGGCTTGAGAAATTGGACTTTTGAATTGGGATTTGAAGGACCATTTGGGGTCGGATTTGAACACTTTTGATATGTACGAACTCGTGGGGAGACGAGGAATCTATTGAAGTGAAATTTTTTGAGTTTCGAGAAGTGGGCCCGGGGCTCGGGTTTTGCTAATTTCGGGATTTGTGCCCTTTATTGATTTTTTTCGTTTGGGCTTTGCTCCCTTAGCATATTTTAATGCCCTCGTTCTGATTTTGGATAGATTCGACGCACGTGGAGGCCAATTCGAGGGGCAAAGGCGTCGCGAGCTAGAGATTTAGCCGGTTCGAGGTGAGTAATGATTGTAAATGATGTCCCGAGGGTTTGAAACCCGGATTGCACATCGTAGTGCTATGTTGAGGTGAGACACACGCTTGTTGACGAGCTTGGGGTCGTACACTTTGGGGATTGTGACTTGGTCCGTCCCGGTTGATGATTTTACCGCGTATTTGACTGAAACTTATTTGCTATCACTATGATTTGGGCTGAATGCCATATTTGGGCTTCGTGCCAACTATTTGAATCCTTCGGGGCTTTTTATTGACATTTCCTCACTGTTTTGACTTACTACTTGAACTCAGTCATGTTATTTTCCACTGTTTTACTACTCAGCCATTTTACTCAGTTTTGAGACTTAAATGATATTTTAAATGATGTTTTGGGCTGAGAAACACTGTTTTACTATTGCCCGAGGGGCTTGTGAGTATTTTTGACTGAGTAAGGCCGAGGGCCTATGTTGTGAGGAGACACTGATACTGATTTGATGCCGAGGGCCTGAGATATGTACGCCACGAGGTGGCTTGATTGATATGAGGCCGAGGGCCTAGTTGTGATGCCACGAGATGGCTTGTTATTGCACTTGAGCCGTAAGGAGCCCTTCTAGGAGTCTGCACACCCCCAGTGAGCGCGGGTACCCATTGTGTTGTGAGATTGAGCCCGAGGGGCTGGTATTGTTCTGAAATGTTGCCCGAGGGGCGGATTTGTGGATACTGTGCCCGAGGGGCGAGCTTCTATGTATTTACTGTACCTTAATTATCTGTCAGTTACCTGTTTATTGTTGGAAAAAGGATTTTACTTGACTTTTCACTGGTTTTACTATTTTAACTGGTTTTTTACTGCTTCATTATAGAATGCCTTGTGCCTTACGTGTTTTCTTACTTTCAGTCATTACTTACATTTGTTACTCACTGAGTTGGAGTACTCACTTTACTCCCTGCACCCTGTGTGCAGATTCAGGCGTAGCTGGTCCCGCTCCCGAGTGCTGATTCATTCCAGCTTCAGGCGGTTCTTCGAGGAGTCTTTAGGTAGCTGTTGGCGTTCGCAGCCCGGAGCTCCTCCCTATCTATTTCCTTTTTTATTCTTAGTTCAGTATTAAACTCTGTAGTTATATTTGAGTATTCAGTGTTGTTAGATGCTCGTGACTTGTGACACCCCGGTTAGGGCTGTGTTGGGTTATATTTCCGCATTCTATTGACATTATCCGCTACTTAATGCTATTGAATCATGTTTTAGACTGTTTTATGATGTTTAACTGCTTAAAAAGGTAAATTGAGTTTAGCTGGCTGGCCTTGTCTTCACGAAAGGGGCCATCACGACCGGGTTGGGATTTAGTGTCGTGACATCAAACTAGCTTATAAGCACTTTTTGGCATATATACGCGTTTGGCAAAGTTAAAAGTGCTTATATGCCAAAAATAAGCCACAAGCCATAAGCTGGTCACCCACAACTTATGATTTTTTAGCTTATAAGCACTTTAAGTTTGACCAAGATTTTTACTATTTTATCCTTAAATTATTCCTTTTTAAAACAAAACTCATGTATCCCTACGTCAAACCTATTTCTTCACTGCAAACGTATTTCTTCACTGCCTCACGTATTGATTCAAACCTAAACCCTCTACCTCTTCAAGTCTGTAATTCTCACTAATATTTGAGGTAAGCGAATTCTTTATTTCTTTGCATATTTGTATTTATGTAAACACTAGTCTCCTCCATGGTGAATCCTATATTTACGATAGTTGAATGTTTTAGTTTAATTTGTCACAAACAATACACATCAAGGGTGTGTTTGGTATAACGGAAAATATTTTCCAAGAAAATATTTTCTTGGAAACCAAGTAGTAGTAATCTTATTCATTTTCCGGTGTTTGGTATGCAAATTAAGGAAAATGACTTCTCAAGAGTATTCATAAATAATTTAGATATAATAAACATGAAGCCATAAACTTTCGAACGAACAACCTTCCGAATCCACATTTTTAATAAACTTTCGAACCGCTGAACTTTCGAAACCGCGGAATTTCTAACCCGTAAACTTTATAATTTCTAAACCCGTAAACTTCCAAACACATAAACCTCCGAACCATAACTTTGGAACTTGTAAAATTTTTAACCTTTAAACCGATAAATAAAAAAATTAAAACTGAAAAATATATTAAATTTTTTTTACGGGGGGGGGGGGGGGGGGTTGGGTGGTGCAGAAATTTGAAATTACAACAAAAAAGAATAAGGTAAATTTTTTTTGCGGGAGGCGGTGGGGTAGGAGTGGGGTGGGGTGGGTGGAGGGGTAGTAGGGTGGGTGGTAACGGAAAAACTAAAATTTGAAAAAATAAAAAAACTTTTTTGGAGAGAGGGGCGGGTTGGGTTGGTGAGGGTAGTGAAGGTTGAGAATGAGTTTTTGAAAATGTTTTCCCTTCTCTTGATAAGGAAAATATTTTCTTGGAGGAAAATATTTTCCTCCATTTGGAGGAAAATGAGTTCATAAGGAAAATATTTTCCAAAATATTTAAGCCAAACAAACATGGAAAAATTGAAAAATATTTTTTGAAAAATATTTTCCTTAATACCAAACACACCCTAAGTGATTGTTTTTTCTCTCAAATATTTTGTCCTATTTAGGTTTATTTTTCTACTGAATTTTTTTGTCAATTTATTAATTATTATTATATAACTTATGATTATATGTTTATCATAAAATTATCTTATCTAATCACAGTTATATTTAAAATAAAATAACAAATAGAATATTTTATATTTGAACCGGTCTCAATCTAAAATTTTGAAGAATTTACACCCTTATAAGTGCAAACAGTTCTAAGGTTATTTAAGTCATTTTAACAGAAAAAGAGCTTAGTAATATTTTTTTATCAAACACTACAACAACTTATTATCAATTTCAGCACTGATATCCAAACACGTAACTGCTTATTTATTTAACTAGTTTCTCGTCACGTGCGTTGCACGTGTATGTTACGTCATATAGTACATGATTTTACAAAATAATATCAATATTGCTAAAATAAAGCTTTAATGAGTAAATAATTATGCATAAAATAAAGTACAATTTTTATAAATGGTCAAACATGGATCGGCATATGGTAACTTGTTTGTCAAGCTAAGGTTAAGATGATTGGATTTTAGATGAACATGAAGATGAACAATCAATGTTTGATTTAGAATTAGATAAATGTGACTTTCTTTTATATATATTTTGCTTTTATAAAGTACACACATGTAATGAAGTGTATTTCATCTAATACTTTTCTATAGACGGTATTTATGGTATATATTTCTTTCGATCATTTTGATTTCTCTATCATGACCAGGGCTCTTGTAATCAACATACAACAAGCATCTACTTGACCAATCACTACAATAGAAGTCTCCCTTATGAACCTTCTCCCCAAGTAAAAGAAAAAGTAGATCATCATATTAGTAGGCTTTAATCTGCTCAAGGAATAAAGATTGTACAAACACAAGCAAAAACTTTTGCTGTTATTGAAAAATCTATTATGACACACAATTTAGGTAGCGATTGAACCTCCAAGGCTAACACACGCATCTCAGCTGAAACAAGAATCATATTGCCCATGATCTTTCAACTCAAGGTATCTGTTACCACAAAATATATTACAAGAAAAATGTCTAAATAAAACATCAAGTTACTTTATGATCTCATAATGACAAAACATTCAAGTATAACTATGATTCTTTCACATTTTATAAGTACTTTATATTATTTTAGTACTAATGAACATAAATTTCACATATGCGTGCATATATAACATATGTATTACCAACTAATATGCATTTTAGAAAAAGATAATAACTATAACCTTAAAAGATATGCTTTTCCTAATCATAACACCATGCACAAAATATATTTTGATTCAATACTTCATATAAGATGTCTACCCTATCATTCACAGAATTAAATTTCATGAAAAATTACATAGGATAAAATAAATTAGTAAATAACTAATAAATGAAGTTAAGAAAAGTAGAACCCGATATGTTTGTCTCTTTCTTCCCACGCGGTACATCGAAGCCATCTTCGTTCTCGCATCATATTCTTATCGAAACACAACATCAACAGTAAACATGTTAGTATAATTCAACGTACACATTTTAAAAATAGTGGTCAGAAAAGAAGTTGTAAATGCATGAACTATCACATGAGAAAAGAAAGCATATAGTATCAAATAAAATGGAAGAAAAGAAAGACATATTGCGACTCTTCTGAGCCCGTGTACTATTGCAACCGCTTCTTAATATATATTTTTTTTCATTACCGCTTCTTAATATAGAGATCAATTTTAGTCTTATCAAATGCCTGAGAATAGTTCACTGTTCAATTTAAAGTCCATCTTTCTATGACTCTAACAATACTGGCTGCATGTGTAGAGAAGTGATGTATCACTGATCACTCGATGAAGTCAAACTTGTTAGAGAACATTGAAATTATTTTCCCAATTCTGAACCGTTCCAAGCATTCCCTTTAATTTATTATGTTTCTTCCATTCTAACCATATAAATTAAAGTTATTCTTTTTCTTATTCGTTGTGCATTTTTCTTGATTCAACACTTTGATGTTGTCGCTTTAGTCCCCAAATTTTTTATCCTCCATTGATTTGCTTTCTAGTTTTCATAGTCCTAAAGGAAGAAATCAAAAGATAAAAAGAACGAAAAGAATAAAAGAAAAACATGTTAGAAACATTACTGGAACCTCCATATAATCTTGGAGGAGTTTCAAGTATTCTGGGTGTATCATATTTGTAGTATTTTGTCTTCATATTTGTGCTTTTGTTGTTTAAAGGAAAACAAAGCACATGGCACACAAAATATGGAACAGAAATGCCTCTTTCACTTTAGATATTGTTCCAAATCGCCGCCTTGGGAAAATGGCAGCATCCTTGATAAAGTTGCAGCACGTATCACATATAGGTAAAAACTTACCCGCATCGGGTATTACACAAAGCCAATAAATGAATGGCACTTGTCACCTAATTTAACTATAATTAATGGTCTTTAATCATAGTTAACTCCCATTTATTTTGCACGTAATCTTAAATAATAATATCAAAATAATACTACTTACTTAATATTCTAGCTATTTCCACTAAGAGCTTAACGATACATTAAATAAATCGAAAAGAATGAACATTACCGTTAGAAAGCAAATGAAGTATCAAACAGTGGGGCACCCAAATATCCCTCTTTCTTCATACATCAAAGAAAACATGTTTTATTGAGGTGAGAGCATTGCTATTGCATTAATCAAATAATTTTTTGAATGTATTATAATAATCACAATCTTTTTTGATTTTTCCAAAGCCTTGTAAAATTTAGTAATTTTTCACAGTTTTCAGTTGTTTCTCGACTCTCTTCCTCCATATAAGTAACCCCTTACTTCCCTTTCTTCCAATACTAACTTTCAGAATTAGTGTTCTGATCTTTAATGAGGAAATAAAAGTACGAAGAGACATGATGCACGAGAAAATGATAACAATGATTATTCCGATTCTCTACCTATTTAAATTTTTTGTCTTTTAAAATTAAAATATTTAATAGACTTAGAACTCTTAATAAACTTTTGTTTATCTCTCATGGTTAACTTAATTAAACTTGGTGGTGCGGGTAAATTTTATCATTCTTTCTATCTCGAGAAGGCAAAAACATTCCTAGATTTCCGTTGTTACCTTTATTCTACAAATCACTATGACGTCAACTTTCCGTGAAAATTTCCATTCACTAATTTTCTCTGTTTTTTTGATAAAATTTCAACCACTCGAACATTAGAACTACTCTTCTTCTCGTTTGAATTATATCTATGTGATTTGTGAAAGGAATAATCGGAGGCTTGTAAATGAAAGTAGCAACGGTTGGAAAACAAAATCAAAACAGGAATGTTAATTTAAAACTATTGTGATTATTAGTAACTAATGTGAAAGATTGCAACCCTTCAAAAAAGCATGATACAATTTTTTTTTAAATAAGATACTTAATTAATTCATAGGGGTATTTTAGTAATTCAACTTTTAAGTTTAGGGCTTCCCACTTTTATAATAACTAGTATCTATGAACGTGCGTTGCACGTTAATAATGACACGTGATGGTTTAAATATTTATTTATAGGAAGGAACACCAAAAGTTAATTAATGATAGAAATTTTATGTATAATAATACAACAATTATCTAAATGATACATTAGCATAATACATGAATTTAAAATAAAAGAACATCATCAAACTTACACAAATGATCAATTTTGTCATGTTAGTTAGATAATTATGTATTATAGTTTAAAAGTATTTAATGTGATTGTATCTTAACAAACACTTCTTTGTAGATAATATTTTTTTGTGTATGTTTCCTCCTAATGCTTTGGTTGCTCTGCCTTAACCAAAACCCTTGTTGTCGATAGTCCCGCTATACCAGAATCTGACTCTTACAATATAGTATTGAAAGCTTGTTCTTGTTCATGATTTAGCTTTTATTGTGCTTCCTTAGACATTTGTATGACATTTTGATTCTTAATACTATACTAACCTTTTTGACTTTGTGTTCTATTTTTTTTTTATTCTAATGCTTTTTTTATGGAATAAATTTTATGTACCCTAAGAATATTTTTTTAACTTCAAAAATAATTTTACTCATAATTCCATTTTTGCAATACTATTAGTATGTATTATAGTTAGGATTCCTTCAAAAAGTCTGACATGATCTTCTTATTATGTTTTCCACCGCTATTACGTCCATCAGTTTTTATTACACTGTAAATATTATTTAGTATATAAAATAAGTAGTAATTAATTGGTATTTCTATCACAAACAGGTGTTTTGTGAAAGAAGAGAAATTTATTTTGTACGGCCAAGCTATGGAAATTAATTTAAGTCAAGAAGTACCTCTCAGCAAAAGTGCTTCTTGAAAAAGAGCTTCGGAACAGTTGGCCTCTTTGTTTTTAGTTGGTCAAAAAAAATGGAAACAGGAAATTCGTTAAAATCTAATTAGGATCTCATAATTACCATAAATAAATTAGGTTAAGGATGCAAGCAAATATTGAAAAGGGCGAAACAAAAGTAACTCGTAACGTAGATTTGTCATTCGCCCGTGATTTAATCAATATTCCCAGGCAGCTGATTAATTATCAACTTAATGACTCACTGAAACTTTAGAGTCCTACTTTTCATTATAAAAAAAAAAAAAAACAAAGAAGAAAAGTTGGACTCTGAGGGATAAATAAAACTGTAAGGAAATGATGACAGAAGACAAAAATACCTTTCCGCGATCCTCTTGGAGAAAAATTATTCTTCCATTTTTGGCACAAAAACAAGCCAAAAGATCTACGGAGCAAACTTATAAATAGAGCAAAGAAAAGTCAATCAAAAGTTCTCAGTTCAATAAAAGCATAGAACATGATACATATCAAGCTTACAATAATAAAGCTATAACTTAAGCCGCGGACCTTCAAAATTTTAGCAAATTGCAATTATGACGAGCCTCTGGGTTTGCTTACCGTACAATCTTGTGCTTTTAATTGACTTGCAGCTTGGAACGAAAAAGAAGATCAATATAAAGGTTTTTTGGTATCTTCAAGTGGAAGACTTCTAATATTACTTGGACAGTATCCAGAAAAAAAAGCATATAATAATTCTTAAATTATCAAATCTTGTGACAATTAACTTCTTAATTGAATTTCGTTCCAACAAGGAGAGAACCCAACTGAGAGTCATTATCGATCTAAAATTCTACCTCTAGTATGTCCTTTTTTATTTTACCAAAAACCCTAATGATTTATATTAAAGATTGATACAAATAAGGGTACAAAGGTCAATCAATATTTTAGGAATATTTTTGTCGATCAACATTTAGTATAAATTATTCGTGCTTTTATAATAATATAAATATAAATTAGATTCAACACTTAAAAAAGTGATTTTCAGCCCCTAATAATTATAAATGAGCTAATCCAAAAACCAAACCAAACTTAACCACAAGTCATTTGTTTTTGCGGTTTGACTTGGTTTGTCGGTTCGCCAAGTTCCATCTCAATTTGCCATTTTGTTTTCAGTGCTATAATAATACCCTCAACAGATTAGAAACCACAGCTCATACTTTCCCATATCCCAAAAGACCAACACAGAGAATCTAAAACCCAAAAAATGTACAGAAGGTGAATATTTCATTCCTTACGATCCAATCCACCTCTTATTCCCCCTTTCCTCTTCGAATATTTCATGCATTTCCATGCTCCAAATTCTTCAGTAAACTTCAAATTACACAAAAATGAAAGTGAAAGATACAATGAGTAAGAGCTTACTCATTTTGGCAGTGTTCATTTTGTTTCTCGTTGCTTCTTTGTTCTATACTGGAAAAATCGATTACAGATCAAGCTTTTCGCTATTCGATTCCTTACCCGGTAAAGCGAAGCCCTGTTTCACTGGATCGGAGCCTCTCAAGGTATACATGTACGATCTAGAGATGAAATACAATGTGGGTTTGTTGAAGGGCTCGCATTATAATGCGGCTCCTGTGACGATCGAGACATTGCCTAAGTGGCCCAAATCCACGGGTTTGAGGAAACAGCATAGTGTGGAGTATTGGATGTTGGCTTCATTGCTCTATGCAGGTGATGATGAAAATGGAAATGGGCCCACCCGAGAGGCTGTTAGGGTTTTGGATCCGGATTCCGCTGATGTGTTTTTCGTGCCTTTTTTCTCTTCCTTGAGTTATAATACTTTCTATAGACATGGCAATGATTCAGAGGTCAAATTTGATGATCAATTGCAGGTGTGATCTCTCTTTCTTATATGTATGTTTTCAGTGCTAAATGAGGAATGAATTGTTAGAAATGCTTGGCATATCTCATTTCGCATCTTCAAAATTAGTTCTCTGATTTTCATTTTAGAAATGATTTTATTGTTGTAATTCTCCTGAATTCTTAGTCATTGTTGTTACACTTCATTAGTTTGGTTAGAGATAAGTGGTGATCGTTCCTTGATAATTAGGATAAAATTGTGAACTAGAGAACCTCTCTTACTGGGACTTACATTGCGCGGAAAACTTAGAAGATTTAAATGGTCGAGCCAACTAGTTTGAGATTGAGTTCTAGTTTTGATGATTGGTTTTTAGTATATTATTGGTAAGGAACAAGCAAAAAGATTAGCAAGCTTTTAACTCGGGTGTCAAATACAGCTATACATATGTACTTAATCGAAAAGAAAGATGATCTTCATTATTCTTGTTTCTATTATTGGCAACAAGTGGGTTCCTCATAAGTATAGGATAAGAAAGAACAATATAGCTCTCATTCCTAATTTGAGAAATTGAAGTTTGTTCCTACTTTCTTTTTTAGGCACTCATGTGGTTTTAATTATTAAAAGAATTAGTTTAATGTCTAAGAAAACAAGATACATATTACAGCTCATACTTAAGCGAGCTCTACCTGGAAACTTGTAGCTATTAAAAATCCAAATTCTAGTTATTGAATCCATTGAAAGGCTTGACCCTGACTGTGTACAGTTTGGCAATATTACCTGTGAAACTGGAGTAGAGACTGCTTCTTGCAATTTGTAGCGCAGCTTAAAAGTTGGCTATGTGAATATTCAACTACACATTTGGTAGCACACTAGCACTCAATTTCGATACACATTTTGCTTATCTCACACTCCTTCCATCCTGGAAACTTGACTTATTTTGACTGTTATGAAGATGAAGAGAAGTTCGAGTATATGTTGTAATGAAGTTAGATAAAATATTGTGTACAACAATAAAATAAAACATGTTAAAGTGGAATGCATTGATGAGATTGTGTGTTAAACAAATCGTACATTTTATATTAGTTTGAATTTTATAAAAATGAAAAAGCTTCCTGTAGGAAATAGGACAAGTATTTTGGGACAGACAAAAAGGCAAGTAGGTCAAGTTCTCCAATAAAGAGGGAATCGGTGTGAGTTTACTCTGATATGCTCCTTTTTGGTTAAACGTTGAAATTTATGGAGCACCCGAGCAGTTTGACTCTTTCAAGGAGGTGGTCACTAAAAGGACTTCTTGAGAGCCTTTTGATTGCTCATTGATCCAGTGGTGAGGTATTGCTACTTACTGGTTAAAGAAATGATAAATGCATCACAAAGTTAAATTGTCAGAGAAGGAACACTTAGAACCAATAAAATTTGCAAAGCAATCTATGCATTTATTTGGTCTTATATAAAGTTCTCCTACATGTAGATTGTTAGTGAAAGAAGTCATTACCTTCTATTAATGACTAGCGTTGGTTCAATGTGGAATATTTGCAAAGGACCATGATAGTGTTGGAAGAGAAGGTGTATTTGCCGTGAATTGGTATCAAGAAACATTTTTGTAGCATTCTTCTGGAGCCAAATAATGTATCTTAAATATTATCGACTGGCTGAGCATATATTAATAGTTAGGAGCACATTATGGGGGGGGGGGGGGGGGGGGTTAGGTTAAT
>NW_017674841.1:0-18489 GCF_001879085.1 Nicotiana attenuata | reverse complement strand
GGGGGGGGGGGGGGGTTGTAAATTTCATAAGAGCCCGTTTGGAAAGCCACCTTGGAATTGGATTTGGGTGTTATTACACAGTTTGGCATGTTTGTTTGGCCAAGTAATTACTTGGTCAGCATGGAATTGGCGGTAATTGGAGGGGTGTAATTAGACTCTCTAATTCTCAAGGGGAGGTAAGTATTGGTGATAATTACACTGTGTAATTACAAGGTTGCTTTTTAGTTTCTTTCCTTTTTGTTTCTATTTTAATTTATTTTCTTTATAACTTTTTATTTTATTATTTTATTATTTTAATTTTTTAATTTTATTTTTACTTTTTAATTTCTTTTGAAATTTTAAAATATATTTTCTTTGTACATTATTTATCTTTTATTTTTCAATCTTTACTTCTTGTGATTCCATGTAATTGCTTATATTTTATTTTTTATTTATTTTATTATTCTATTTTTTGAAACTACACCTCCTAATATTAGAAATAATGAGTCATTAATAAACTTGGCATATAATGAGTGATGCAATTAAAGTAGAACTTCGTTGTTAAATGTGGTTATAAACTTATCATGTTCCCTATCTTAAGTTGCAGTGGGACTTACTATTATTATGTTGGAATTTGACATAAGTTAAACTATTTTATTTTTTGAATTTTTGAAATTGTGTTATATTCATGGTTTCAATTTACTTGTTTTGTAGTATTGACTCACATTGCATATTGTTCATTTTTTAGTTAGAATTGGTAGATTAGTTTTGTCAAACATTTGAATAATGTTATGACACTATATTTATAAATATTAATTTATTTTATCAAACATGAATTCCATGATATTCTTACAAAACGTAAATTTTTTTAGTTTTTGTAAGTATCTAAACTAAATATTATTAATTTAAAAAATATATATGAATTATTTTTACAATATTAGTTATAAATATATGATTATTAATTAATGTATATTCACGAAAAGATATACATCTTAAATACCAAATATATTATCATTTATACTTATAAAATCTTATAGGTATATATTTATTATATTAATTTTTAGTTTTGATAATTATTTAATTTAAAATTTAATCTAACTGTGTAATTACACTTGTGCAACCAAACAGTAAACTTGTAATTACACTGTAATTACACTATGACAAACAAACAGGCTATCGTAATTACACAACTGTGTAATTACTAGGCTGTGTAACTACCCTAGTAATTACACCAATTCCAATTACACAGGTGGCTTTCCAAACAGACTCTAAAGGATGTGTATTAAAGAGCTATCACAAGCGTGAGACCAACAAGATATAAAGGAGCTTCTCAAATCTGTCAGTTTACACCACAGATCTATTTATCTCTTGCTTGGGCTACTTATGGATGAACTGGCTATGTGCATGAGCTGAGGCCCCATGATGCATACTATCTACAGATGATATTATTATTGACAAAATTAGCGAGAATTCAGTTAACCAAAAGCTTGCACTGTGGGGAAACTTTCAAGAAAGTAAGTTGTTTGGTTCAAGGGACTAGGTGGGTTATTCCAGTATAAATTTTGAGATTAAAATTATCCCGTATTTGATTGGAGGTATTAGCTAAAACCGGTATTATTTTTATACTAAAATCTTGGTATAACTAATTCCATATAGAAGGTGGAATAAGTTATCCAGGTTATAAACTAATCACAGGATTATAATCTTGCGATAGCCTGATTTTGAACCAAACAACCCCTAATAGTTTAGGATAAGTAAGCAAGACCATACATCCATTGCATGTTTTGCCCCATAAGAAGAATAAACTTGAAGTGAGATTATGCAGAATATGATACCTGAATGAAGATAGTTATGGTATTTAGGCTCAATATCCCAAGTAGATATTCATATATCTAGGCTCACTATTCTGAATTGGTAGTTGAGATTTAGGCTAAGTATTCCTAGTGATGGAAGGGTAGATGAAGTGTAATCAGTGTTATCAAAGACGAAAAGCGTAAAAAAGCTCTAAGGTCTGTTGGGGCTTTAAGCGCAAAGCCCAAATAAAGCGCGGGCTTTAATGATGAAAGGCGCAACTGGAGAAAAAGTAAAAATATGTATTTGTAGTCCAAAACTAATAATTATAAGCATGAATAACAAATATATGGACAACCAAATTGGAAAAAGATTTACGATAAAGTAAAATACCAATTGTTTAATCGCCTTACACTTATTGGTTAGGAAAAGTATGTCTTAGAGCTTTGATGCGACAGTAAAGCGCCCACAAAGCGAGGCGAAGCACTCAACATGGTTTGAGCCTCGCTTTAGGGCTTAAGCGCGCTTGTGACAACACGGAGTGTAATACATAGATTTGGAATAAGATCGATGAAATGGAGGAGCTCTACGATAAGAAGATGCTTGCCTCAAGTGATAGGCAAGTTCTGTATGCCGCCATGGTAGGGGGGCGTGCATAATTTGGTATATACCGAATGATCGAACCGAAACTGAAGATTTCGACATTTGGTATTATGGTGTGGTATTTGGTTTATGTTTTTAAAAAATTTGTTATTCGGTATTTAGAAAAAATATATCGAATTACCGATATCGTACTGAAATACATACTAACTTACACGATACACATATATTAAATTATAACATAAATGTAACATGCCTAAAAGTTTACTTGCTTTATCCTTAGTGCCATTCTCATGTCATTGGTCGATGAATCTCAATGGAATATCTGAGCAATTAAATTAAAACATAGAATTATCTTTAATTCTCTTTTTCCTCATTGTAAAAGATCTGATTCACTTCCGATCATTAATGCTAGTTCAACTTAATTTTGTTTTGCATTATTTTTCATATTCCTATATTTATTTCAGAATTGAGGGTACTCCAGTTCAAAAGTTCATACATGATCACACAAGCCTTTCTTCTAACTCAATCTCAAGAAAATTGGAAGTTCCAGAAATTACTTCATTTGATTATGTGTTTTTTTCCAAGATTTTTTTTACCTCTTGAAGACAAAAAAGAAAGTTTCAATCTCTATCAAAACCGAACAAACCAATGTTCGAATAAACCGAAACCAAAAGGAGAAAAATCGAGCCATATTGATTTTAATTAGATATGGAATTGATATAGCATTTTAAGAAACCAAATACCGAAAATGTCGAACCAAAATATCTAAAAATTGTACCATACCCATCAACGAGCACCTCTAAAGAATAGAACACAATGTAGACAAAAAATTCATGTAGGCGATATCAACTTTAAGGTCTTATCGTGTTGGTACTCATACATTGGGATTGGTGTTTTCCAAGAGTCTTTGTAGTTTGCATAGAGATTTGTTATTGGTGGTGTAGGGATTCATATAGCTGATCCAATAAGTTTGGAATCGAAGCATATTAGTACTAGTGTTATTCCAGTATTCTCCCTGTAATAATAATTTTCCTCCATTGACTTTGTTGTTCTAACAGGTTGAAATTGTTGACTTCTTACAAAAATCTGAACATTGGAAGAGGTCTTCTGGCCGGGATCATGTGATACCAATGCATCATCCAAATGCTTTCAAACGTTATCGGGAGAAGGTGAATGCTGCTATCTTCGTTGTCGCAGATTTTGGTCGCCCTCGTCCAACTGTGTCTAATTTGAGGAAAGATGTAGTGGCCCCATATGCACATGTAATTGAAACTTTTGTAGCTGATGACATTTCAGACCCATATGAGTCTCGTACAATGCTTCTTTTCTTCCGGGGGAGGACAGACAGGAAAGATGTATGCTTACTTCAGTTACCAATAAATCAATTATGCATTCTCAAATGATAAAAATCTTTCTGACTCTAGTATGATGCAGGAAGGAAAAGACCGTCAGCAATTGAAAGACATGTTAAGTGGTCAAAAAGATGTTGTCTTCGAAGCAACAGGAATCTCAGGGGAAGGTGTAAATGCAGTAAGTTGTTTAATTATGCAAACTGATTATGTATAATCAGGTGGTATCTCCTAGTTGTTACATCTGGAAAATATGAGAGCACATTCCGATGTGTATATATAATGTCATATGTTAGATACTTACATAACTTACATAATTGGCCATTTCCAATCGCCTGACAGTTTTAAGTTTCCCTGATGTATCGGTTGCCTTTTTATTCTGTTACCTAATACTTTCAGTAGGTACCACTGCAGTTCACATTCAGCAAATAGTCCCTCACTTAACTAATCGGATTAACTTCAAGACGACTCATCCTCTTCAGTGATTAGCTCCTTTTTGCTCTGATCCCCTTCCTCCTTCCATCAATGTCTTGTTATTTTTGCCTGTACTTCTTCACATTTACTTATAAGTTTCCCTTTGTATGTCAGTCAACAAATGGGATGCGTTCTTCGAAGTTTTGTCTAAACCCAGCAGGTGACACACCCTCATCTTGCCGCCTGTTTGATGCTATAGTTAGCCATTGTGTTCCTGTAATTGTAAGTGATAAAATTGAGCTACCTTTTGAGGATGAACTAGACTACACCAAGTTTTCAATATTCTTCTCACGTCAGGAGGCAAAGAAAGAAGGATACATGCTTGATCAACTCAGGAGCGTTTCAAGAGCTAGATGGCTTGAAATGTGGAGCTATCTTAAGAACATTACCCATCACTTTGAGTACCAGTACCCTCCAAAGAAGGGTGATGCTGTAAACATGATATGGAGGCAGGTGAAGCACAAGCTTCCTGCTGCAAAACTTGATGTACATAGGAATAGGAGGCTGAAAGTGCCAGATTGGTGGAGATAGTGCTTGAAGCTTGCTGGTATAATACTGTACATTTGTATACATAGGCAAAAATCCCTTAAGGGGAACCCTGAATTGAGCAAAGATAGCGACAATCACGGCATCAGGATTATTGGAACAGTTTTAACACTAGTTGAACATTTCTTTTAAGATTTCTTTTTTATCTTTTCCCTGTGGAGACTGAAGGTTACTTGTTTTTTCCAAGGCAAAATTACCTTATCACCCCCCTAAACTTCGCTGATGTGGCAAATTGTGTGGTTGCACTCACCTGCCAGGTGGATTTTTCTGTATATGTGGCATTTTTTTGAAAATAAAATATACTTTTACCTTTTTAAGTATGTTACTTTTTTAGATAATTTTTTTCGAATGCAATTTATAATAAAACTTTTATAGAACTACATTATTTCCTTATTTTATTGCTCTAAAAATGTATCCATAGAGTAAGTTATTTTTTATAATTGTACACTCTTTTGATACAATGGCTATTTATTTCAACTGTGTATTTTTATCTTTTTCATGTAATATATATATATATATATATATATATATATATATATATATATATATATATATATATATATATATATATATATANGGAGGAGTAAAAATACTATGATGGTCTCCGTTGCTTTATATTGTTTATTTTTTCGTTTTTTTTTTTCTGTGATTCAGCAATCCCAAATTTCTATTTTTAATCCGATCAAATAAGGAAAAAATCTTTTTTTTTTTTTTCGTACTCTTTCATAACATAAATATTGTTAAGAACTCTCCGGCATGAAAACAACGCTGAACTGAACTCCCGATAGATAAGAGAAAATCGGAAATACCCCTTATCTCATACTACTCTCTCGATACAGAATATAATGTTTTGAAAAAAAAAAACAATACAAAAATTTCTCATATCGAATTCGAAGTGCCATGCTATTATTACTTAGTATTCATATGGCGAAGGCATAGTCTTCTTTTTTCTCTCAAATAAAAACCTCATTGGCGCCAAGCGTGAGGGAATGCTAGACGTTTGGTAATTTCTCCTCCGACCAGGATAAAAGATCCCATTGAAGCGGCTAATCCCATGCATATTGTATGGACATCTGGTCGCACAAATTGCATAGTATCATAAATAGCCACCCCAGGTATTACCCAGCCCCCAGGAGAGTTTATAAACAAATACAGATCTTTGGTCTCATCCTCGATACTGAGATATACCATAAGACCAATAAGTTGATTCGAAATCTCGCTATCAACCTCTTGGCCTAAAAAAAGTAATCTTTCTCGATAAAGTCGGTTGATTAGGGTAAAATTGTATCCCTTAGGAACCGTACATGCGCCTTTTGATGCATACGGTTCAAAAAAAGTGTGAATCAATGTATAGATTCCAGTCCTCTTTCTTTTTTTCTAGAAAGGTTCTTTCTTACTTCTAACGAAAGGGCTTTTCTTCGATTTTTCAATAAAGACGGGTTTTGACTACCAAAGGGAGTTATTCATGTTCAAGCAAGTTTCAATAATACCATTGTCACTGTTACAGATGTACGGGGTCGAGTAGTTTCTTGGTCCTCCGCCGGTACTTCTGGATTCAAAGGTACGAGAAGAGGAACACAGTTTGCTGCTCAAACCGCAGCAACAAACGCTATCCGTACAGTAGTGGATCAAGGTATGCAACGAGTAGAAGTCATGATAAAAGGTCCCGGTCTCGGAAGAGATGCAGCATTACGAGCTATTCGTCGAAGTGGTATACTATTAACTTTCGTACGGGATGTAACTCCTATGCCACATAATGGCTGTAGACCTCCGAAAAAAAGACGTGTGTAGAACTGAACATTGAAGAAATCTTAAGAGAAATAAAAGATTCGATGATCTAATCAAATAATAGTACTATGGTTCGAGAGAAAGTAACAGTATCTACTCGGACACTACAGTGGAAGTGTGTTGAATCAAGAACAGACAGTAAACGCCTTTATTATGGACGCTTTATTCTGTCTCCACTTATGAAAGGCCAAGCCGACACAATAGGCATTGCGATGCGAAGAGCGTTACTTGGAGAAATAGAAGGAACATGTATCACACGTGTAAAATTTGAGAAAGTCCCACATGAATATTCTACCATAACGGGCATTCAAGAATCTGTACATGAAATTTTAATGAATTTGAAAGAAATTGTATTAAGAAGTAATCTCTATGGAACTTCTGACGCATCTATTTGTGTCAAGGGTCCTGGATATGTAACTGCTCAAGATATCATCTTACCGCCTTATGTCGAAATCGTTGATAATACACAACATATAGCCAGTTTAACGGAACCAATTGATTTTTGTATTGGATTACAAATAGAGAGAAATCGTGGATATCTTATAAAAACGACACATAACTTTCAAGATGGAAGTTATCCTATAGATGCTGTATTCATGCCTGTTCGAAACGCGAATCATAGTATTCATTCTTATGGGAATGGGAATGAAAAACAAGAGATACTTTTTCTCGAAATATGGACAAACGGAAGTTTAACTCCGAAAGAAGCACTTCATGAAGCATCCCGAAATTTAATTGATTTATTTATTCCCTTTTTACATATGGAGGAAGACAACTTATATTTACAGGACAATCAACACACGGTTCCTTTATCCCCTTTTACCTTTCATGATAAATTGGCTAAACTCATAAAAAACAAAAAAAAAATAGCATTGAAATCGATTTTTATTGACCAATCAGAATTGCCTTCCAGGATCTATAATTGCCTCAAAATGTCCAATATATATACATTGTTGGACCTTTTGAATAACAGCCAAGAAGATCTTATGAAAATTGAACATTTTCGTAGCGAAGATGTAAAACAGATATTGGGCATTTTAGAAAAATATTTCGTAATTGATTTAGCAAAAAATAAGTTTTAAATCTATTGGACTTACTTAGTGAAAATAGATTGAAAATCTTTAGCACAATTAATATATTAATATATCATATATTCAAAAAAAATTCAGAATTAAATTGAATAGATGTATCTAGGGAGAATTCGCTTTGAAGAAACTATTCCCTAGATACACATGTCGTGTTATTTCACAATTGAATCAATTTAAAAATTTAAAAAAGACCTAAAGTTAGGGATTTATCAATAGGTAATGTTGCACCAATGCCCAACCAAAGGGCGGCTGCGGTACCAATCAAAAAGACAGTCGTCGCTACTGGACGGCGAAATGGATTTTGGAATTTATTAACATTCTCTAAAAAAGGTACTGTTAATAATCCCACAGGTACTGAAACCATTAAAAGAACCCCCAATAATTTATTGGGCACTGTACGAAGTATTTGAAATACAGGAAAGAAATACCATTCAGGTAATATTTCCAAAGGGGTTGCAAATGGATCTGCCGGTTCACCAATCATTGATGGTTCTAAAACGGCTAAGCCTACATTACATGCAATAGTACCTAGAATTACTACTGGAAAAATATATAAAAGATCATTGGGCCATGCGGGCTCTCCATAATAATTATGACCCATACCTTTAGCCAATTTAGCTCTTAATACAGGATCATTCAAGTCAGGTTTTTTTGTTATTGGGATAGGTGAATTCTTATAGATCCATCCCCCGAGGGAACTGGACATGATAATTTTTAATCATCCAGCTCGAGCAAGAATAAAAAGAACCAAATGAATCCATATATCCATATAAAATATATATATGGTACCTGTATTTACACATACACATATATGATATAGGAATGGTTCAATGTAAGAAAAATTTGACTGAATTCTTTTTTACGGAGTTGCAATTATCCATTACAAAACAAAGAATTCCGTTCTTACAAGTAAATACTCAAGACCCAAGTAGGCTTACAAATCAGATCATGATATGATCAAGTGCTTTCTGGGTCGTCTCAGACCTTCTAATTGGTATTTATCTCCAAAATATTTGGAGATACACATAAAAGGTTTGCTTGTTACTAATATAGTCTAGCCTCTCTTCTTCTTTAGATCCCTTGTTTCACTCCGATAGTAGTATTGATCGTGTCAATGCAGAGGAAATGAATACATTTACATACTATTTAATCTTATAAGTGAACTAGATAAAACGGAATCTTGANTATATAAAAAAGTATAGCCAAAATAATTAATTTCAACTATGTATTTTATAACTTTTTAGATGCCTTGACTATTTATTTCAATTATATAAATCTTTATTTTCAGGTCAAATCCAAAAAAAAGATTAATTAAAACTTTATAATTTTTAGCCAAATAAAAAAATTTAGCCTAAATAAAGAAGTTCTATCCAAGTTCTATTATAAATTGTATTCGAAAAAAATTATCTAAAAAAGTAACATACTTAAAAAGGTAAAAATATATTTTATTTTAAAAAAAATGGTGTTTTATTATTCCACCATAGTCGCACACCAATTTTCTTCTGAATTTTTATACGCATAACATGATTTGTACTATGAATACTACATTATCACCAAGCGACTTGTACTAGTAGAAATAAAAAAAAGTTTTTAAAAGCGTAAGTTAGCTCTGTATGACCAAAAAGTATAACTTTCGGTTAAACCTTTATATTTATATAATGTTAGGTTAAACCTAGTTAACAATAATATTCCTAAATGTGGATCTTGAAAATATGGATGATGTGGGGTCGATCCAGTGGGGGATTAATAATATCGTGCATTATTAAATATTCCAAAAGCATGAGCAATAATGGAGGAGTAATTAGCAATAAATAACAATAAATGGCATTTAAGTAAATAAAAGGAATGATTCACCCAATAATAAATGAGCTAGCTGATTGTTCCTCCTGACAATGATGCGTGACAGATAAATCCTAGAATGTTCGAACTATTCTTGAATCTGATGCAAAAACATAGAATAATATAAGCAAGAATGTTTGATGAAGAGGTAATGTTTGTATCTTTGCTACAGAGAGAGAGAATTTGCCACATCAGCATCCGGAGGGGGGGGGGGGTATGACTCTCAAAAGGCCTAGTTGAGGGGGGTGATTAAGGTAAAAATAGCACGGTATAGCCGTTTTCAGACCGGTCAATCAAAAATAGCCAGCGTTTACCAAGTCAATGAAAAATAGCCACTATTTTGCTGCAATAGAGACCGGTCCAGCATAATATACTGGAGTTCGGTGCACTTGTGTATGAACTCCAGCATATTATGCTGGACCGGTATATTTTGCCGGCTCCAGTATAATATTCTGGAGACTGGAGCACCGGTGCTCCAAACTCCAGTATATTATACTGGACCAATATACTTGCTGGAACTCCAGTATATTATGCTGGAGTTCTAGTGTACTTATGCTGGAACTCCATCATATTATGCTGGAGTTCCAGCATACTTATTCTGGAACTCCAGTATAATATGCTGGAGTTCAAGTATACTCATGCTGGAACTCCAGCATAATATACTGGAGTATTTTTCGGGTTTTGAACAGTGTTTTCGCTCAGATTTATCTTTATATAAAAAGTGACTAAATTTCGATTACTTTTGAAATTGGACTATTTTTGAACGACCAGTTATAAATCTGGCTATTTTTAAAATTTACCCGTGATTAAGACCACGAATAGCTTAAGACGGTAACTAATGATCCGTACCAAATATAGGGGATGGTAAGGTATTTTGTGTTTTTTCCAACGATAGCTTGCCCCAATATTCAATATGGCTTTGTAGGGTATTCATTCACTGCATTAATAGACGCTGAGATATATCATTTTCTCAATAGGGCTATGTATTTGAGGAGTTCTTCACCATAGTGCCAAGTTAGACATGTTCTCTCGAAAACTATTACATGCTTCAGTTCACCATTCGAGTTGGCAGTTGGGCTAGTCAGTGGCGGACCCAAGATTTTACATAAGCGGGTTCAATTTAAAATGACGCAAATCGATAGTACAAGCAACATCAAACATGGCGAACAAAATTTGGTCGAATTTTTGTTAATTCTTTTCCTTTTTGGTCTCCTTTGCTTATAGCGTGATGCTAAAATTAAGTCATTTAAAAGTGAGTGCACTATATTTTACAAATTTTGGCATTTTAATAGTACAGAAACTATTTCCTCCTAATTTTTTGGATAATTTATCTTTTTTTTAACCAAACACTCTTATCTATTTACTTTAACAAATTTTAATTTTTCAAAATTTTGTTAAAATTTAACAAGAAAATTATTTAACCAATAAATTTTTTATCAACTCCACATTAGACAGGATATTAAATCCTTTTGTGTTTATAACTAAGAAGGTATTATCTACAAATAGAGGACAATAAAAAAGAGTTGCAATCTAAACTGAAATAATACCGATAATTAAAGAAAGAGGGCTAATACGCTAAACAAGAAATTATAAAACAAATAAAAAATTTCAATTAAACTAACAAATTTTAAATAATTTCATTAAATATACTTGCTTGATTTAGCAAAATTTATGAAATAGTGAATTAAAGATCATTTTGTAGAATGGTTTAATTTTTTGAAGTAAAATAAAGTTGATTTCTATTGAATTAAGTTAAAAATATGAAGTAAAATAGAGAAAAGAAGAAGTAGAAGACATTGGAATAATAATTTTACAAGGTAAATGGTGGTTACTCATTGCACATTCTCTGTAGAAATAGAATAGAAAAGGAAAAATTACTAAAATCAATAAAGTGGGAAGGGATTCGAACACATAACCTCACGTGAAGCCTTGAACCCGCATAAGCATCTTTACAAATGTAACATTCAGTTCCAGTGGGTTCAATTATATTATTATATACGTATTTTCACTATTTTAAACATAGATTACTCATGAACACAGTACTATTTTTCGATAAAGCGGGTTTAACTGATCCGCTTAGTAACACGTGGGTCCGCCCCTGATGTCAGGTGTAGCAGTCTCAACTGGAGACTGAAGTGATGCTGTGGTAGTAGTTTGGAGAGGGGAAGGGAGGAATTTTGCACCTCTCCATTGACCTGCCAACCGCACTTACTAGATGTTCGTGTACTTGAAGCTAGCTTTCGCTCCTAATATACCTAATAAATACATGCATTTCTGAAAAATTTGACAAAGCTGAGCTCTTTTGATTTCCCAAGGATAGCGATAGCTGGGGTAAAGCCCGCTTTCTTCGATCCGCGCGTTGCAAGGAAATTGTAAATAAGCCAAAGGATCTTGCTCCAGCTTAAGAACCAATCGGCAAGTGTTTACGCCGGACCAACTTATCCGATTGGAGGGGATCCATTATGACTTGTCGCATGGGATGGTCTAGAACCTAAAGAGACTGATACCGTAGGAAAAGAAAGGGAAATTCAGAGGGTTAGATACGCATAATCACTCAATATTATGAACATTAGCAATGACTCATTCAAACTCCTTCTAAAATCATCTTTCCTATTAAAAAATCATCAAATTGAAAAAGAGGCAGATTAAAAATTTAAAAATTGTAGATTATAACTTAATCGCTAATTTTGGAATCACCATTCTTGAATGTGTAAGGTCACCTAGATCACTATAAACCAACACAACTCAGGAAAAATAGAGCTAGTGCCTATTTAATATATAAATAAAAAATAGAGCTTTATTGTTATGCCCCAAACCTGGGGAGGCGTGGCTGGGCTGGCACCCGGTGCCGAGCTGGCCCGAGCGAACCACTCTGTAACTCGTGATCATTCGACCAAAACTAGAACATATACAGGTCGGGTTTGCTGAACTCATTCCTTTTGTAACTATCATGGGACAACATGGCCACAACTCATAATGGGCAAACACTATATCACTAGACCATTTTTTCTAAAATATGAATACATATGGGCCATCAAGGCCTCTGACATACTGTACAAAATGAACCTCTTTCTACAAAGCCTCTAAGATTATTTGACATAAAATGGGACAGGGTACCGGCCTACCCATAAGTCTGTAGATAAACTATGATACAATGGCCATAGACTCGGCTGCACTCCAAATGAGGCGGAGTCTTACCAATCCTTCGCTGAATGCTAACCTTATCTACTATGAGGGATCGTCAAACTGATTATCTATACCTGCAGGCATGAATACAGCATCCCAACGAAAGGACATCAGTACGAATAATGTACTGAATATGTAAGGCAGAACTGAAATATAACAATAAGTCAACATTAATTAAAGGTGTATAAGAATCAACCTGAATCCCTGAAGTACCACCGTATATGCATACTTATTATACTTACATATATAATGCTTCTCTTTGAGACTATTTCTATTATCCATATCGTATGATGCATGACTGCCCAACTGATTAGTGGTAACTGCCCGATCGGCCGTCGCACGATGGTAAATGTATGACTGCCCAACCGATGGTAAATAATGATACATAACTGCCTAATCGGTGGTAACTTCCCGACAAGCCGTAGCTCGATGGTAAATGAATGACTGCCCAACCGGCCGTAGCACAGTGGTAAATGCGTGATTGCCCAATCGGCCGTAGCACGGTGGTAAATGGATATGCATGACTGCCCAAGCAGCCGTAGCACAACGGTAAATAAATATGCATGACTGTCCAACCGCCATAGCACGATGGTAAATGCATGAAGATGCATGTATTACTATATTATGAACATTGACATCTTTATCATATACCTCAATAGAGACTTAGGAACATACTTAGACATGCTTGAATATTATTTTACATGAATAAATAACATAGACATCCTTAACTGCTAAGAGTAGAACCACTTATGGAATAGCATTTCGTTTACGTATCGTTGCTTGGATCATGTCAAAAGAAAGAAGGGATAGCTTTAATATACCTGAGCTGATTCTCTTGACAATACCTCTAACATACGTCAATTGCGACAAAACACGTAACGATGGATCGATGTAGGGAAAAATCCGTTTGATGTTCTTGAGAAAGATTGTACCGTCCTCTCGTAGAATTTCAAATCTCGTTACTATTACACAGTATATCTTCATGTGAAATTTTATTGAAGCTTCATCCGTCCTTTGTTGTTCTCGAAGTGTAATACCATTTGATACATTATTTACCTAGCCTTGTGGATTAGAGATAGCATTCTTCAACAAGAATGATATAAAGGTGTACATAACTTTAAATGTTGCCACCGCCTTCTTAAGGTTATAAATAGGTGTCAAAATGCTGCCAAGTCTCGATAAACCACACGTGTATGTTGTCCCCCTAACACTTATCCAAATCTCACTTAATTAATTATCCACAAAATTCAATTTACAAGTTAATCTCCCACTTAAAAATTTATAATTACTATCCACATAATTAAGAATTATCTCAAATTACTTAAAATACTATTCACTTTTAACACACTTTATACATCTTACAATCATGGTCATGTGGTACCTTGCATGGTACTAATCCATAAATACCGAGTATTATAGCTCGGACCGCATTTTATCCCAAAAATATCAAACTTTGACGAAACTCATTTTCTTCGATTCGCTTACCCTCTCATCTTCACGAATTTTCTTATCACTTGCTTGAAATAGCATAATACCTATGATATCCAAATAATCTTGCCCTTGAATTGATGTCAATTATCTTACGACAAATTCATCATACAATACTACAGTGTATAACTTCGTCGTAATATAATATCACCCGACTCCGAAAACAGTGTTTGTGGAGGATCCCGACCACCGGCCTGAGAGGCACCCGAGGGTGAAGGTGATGGGTAAGCATGCAGTTGATCTTCGAAATATTGCAGGCTCAACAAGCGGCGATAGAACAATTTCCGAACGAAAGCCATGCCCCTAACAACATCAAACTTGAATAGTCCCGGGAAAATACTCGAAGGGATGGACAAGTTACCGTGGAACCGGGTGAGCTCAATCCCGGGGAAACTTCCGAGATAATGAAGATGCTAGAAGCATTGACAAAATGAGTGGAGTCAGGCGAGAAAAATATTTAAGGATAACGATAAGAAGGTGGAAATGTATAACTCCAGAATTGATCAGACCCTGGGAGCGCCTCAGATATTCAAGGGGCCGGACCCAAAAAGTTTATTCAAGGACAAAGTTGACATTTGACTTTTTTGTGTAATTTTGATTGGTTTATTTGTTTTGGTGATGTAGGTTTTTCTTTAACTTTTGTCTATCTAGACTATTCTGGCTATCTTTTATTATCCATTGGTTTAAAGCTTCTACACGTGGAACTAGCTGCTATAATTTGGGCCCACAAATATGACGACTCTACTACACCTTCTCTTTTGAGTCAATGAAATTTAACTTTTGGAAAGCTGATGTAGTCCAACTCATTCATTAAGCTTTTGGGTTTTGCGATATATGTTTCTCTTTTTTGAATTTTTATTTTTCCTACTTTAACTTTGATATATTTATCAACGTTAGAGAAAAGGAAGACGATGAAATCTTTTTAGGTTAGTGAGTAACTTGTCTTGACTAAGTCACTGAAATATTGAGCTTAATTTTTGTTGTCTCCGAAAATTTCCAGTGCAAATTGGAGCATAACACTGTGCACAGGTAAAATCGGGGCAAAGTTTTTCCCGATTCCCTTATGAAGAAACAAAGGGTAAGACGACTTGAAGTGATTATAATCAAGGCCAGGAGCCCCTCGTATTGAAACTTGGGAGGAGTGAACGATGTATTAGAGATCGGACACGCTAAAATGACTGACCCGGGCCAAGTATAGCTTCTGGACCTCGGAGGACGCAGTGAACGGTTATGCATGACGAGCATGAGGCCGTAATATTCTCCCTCAACTAGATATTACGGTGCGAATCCTGTTCAGTATCAACTATAGATCAACATTTACCGTAAAAAGAAGATTTTTACCCTTTTTAGACTTATACTAGGACTGAAATTTCCCTACTATATAAAGGAGGTGTCACGACCCAAACTGGAGGGCCATCACTAGCACTCGGGCCATATCTGCCAAGCACCAACGTAAATTTTAACCAACGTACATTTTTAATCTTTCTTATTATCTTTAAGGGACGATGAGATCAACATAAATGGTAGACATGAATCTTGACAACCAACAATGACAAATAATGGCATGGACATACATAACATGGGCCGACAAGGTTTCCATGAAGCTATACATAAGGTATGAGCTGACAAGCTGCCATGGGAGACTATACAACAAAAATCAGCCGAAAAGGCAATCTAAACTATACATGAGTCAACACCTATCTATGAGCCTCTAAAGGAACATAAGTGCTGCAACATTGCCAAAAAGGGCCCCGATATACCCATAATGTCTATAAAATAATGCATACCAAGACCACGGCAAGTCCGGAGAAGGGATCTCGCAAATAACCGTTGAACTGGGCAGCCTACTACAGTTGGGGGGGGGGGGGGGCTGCGTCTACCTATCTATCAGGACGTGCAACACGACATACAACATCCACAAATAAAAGGGACGTCAATACAAATAGAGTACCGAGTATGTAAGGCAGGAAGTCATAAATAAGAACAGTAATGTAAGTAGGGATTGAGAATATACAACCTCTAATATCCGAGTGCCTCTGAGGGTGACTGACATAAAATGCATGACACACACACACACACACACACACACACACATATATATATACATACATACATACATACATACATACATACATACATACATACATACATACATATACTTTTAAAAACATACACCTCTGTGGGCATCATCATCATCATATCGTACCCAACCGTAATAGGCTCGATAAAAATGTATCCAGCCATCCTAAAGCTCGGTAAAATCGTACTCGGCCAAGTGTAGATCGCTAAAACCCAACTAATCAGTGATTGCAGAATAGGTGTCGTACCCAGCCGACTATTGCGCAGCTCCATAGATATATAATGCATATTGAACTCATTGGAATCACATTCTGAACCTTTCGGAGTGACATAAGGTCGGTAACCTCTGTACACGTTATTAGGACTAACTCTTCATCCTGGATCTTATAAGAATCAAGTAGTACCGACAACATTGATAACATAAGAATAAGAGAAATAACATGAACATCAATCGTTCCATAAGAAGGGAAACAATTTAAGTACTGTTAGATTCTACGAGTGGAGTATCTTTCGAAGCTCGTTCATTACATTATCTACAATCGGAGTCGTGCAAAAGAAGGAAAGGGATAGCCTCACATACATGTATATACTTTCCAACCTCAAGCTATGCAAATGTCATGACTCCTTAGTCTACAACAAGAGAAATGACACTACGTTATCGTTTAAGCATCGTAACTATTATATGTCGACCGCACCCTATTTTACTATGAAACAGACAACACCTCCCCTATTTATATGACTTCCCACAAGTTAAAAAAATCACGAAAAAGTCCAAACAACATCAATAATAATCATATTAAGCCTCCCAAAACAGTCCACCAACCAATAACATTACTAACAAGCCTTTCGATAGATAACTCACAAGTTCTAGCTTTAACGTCTTAGCCACAACTTGGATAATATTAAATACATGTAGAGTAAGAAGTTACTTACCTTTAAAAGATAGATCAACTCCAATTTGACCTTAATTAACCACAAAATATCCTTCCAATGCTGCCACAAGAACAAGGAAGTGAAACTAGCAATCACTGCGGGTGTTTTGGCACTAGAATCAGTTTGGAAGACTTGAAATCAGCCAGGGTTGATATTAAAAACTTGAGAGAGTATTTTACAGATCTTAAACCACTTAAAACAACCTCCCACACGAGCTGGAACCACACAAAAATCAACAACTACAAGAAGAATAAGAAACTTACTAGCGCCACGAGATTCCCGACACTTGATTTGTGTTGTTTGCATTTGTTTGGGTCTTGGATCATGCGAGAACCTTGAGAGAGTTTTTAGGTGTCTAGAGTCTAAAGAGAGTGAAAAAGAATAAGTTAAAACGGTTTTAAGTCGTCTCATATATATCAATATATCTCAACCGCCTATGTGGGCCCCATAGAGAGCTACTTGCGCAGTCTTGCAAAAACACGAATATGTCAGGCCCCAACCTCGGGAAGCGCGACCGGCGCACGACCGAGTGAACCCGATCGAGCAAGCCTATCCAGTCTTTCCTACCCAACTCATTCATGATCTGAAAAGGGAACGTATCACCATTTGTTAAACAGGGGAGAGATCTGTTATATAAATATGTAAATGTTGTTAGTTCATTTTTTTACTTAAACACCATATGCCATTATTAAGTTTCCAAAAGTACATACTATTGATACCCAATTTTTTCCCTAGGTATTTTTTTCACATACAAATGCTTTCAAAATAGCATATATATATATATGTATATATAAGTAGGCCCAAGTGCTTTAGTATTTTTCCCAATTTTTAAAGATTTTTTTTAAAATCAATTTATTGCTCATTTGTAGCAGTACAAAAACCAATAATTATTTCCAAAATTATCATTTTGGTGAATAACTTATTTTACTCTCATATTTATATCAAAATATAGCTAAGGTAATTTTTATACATCTTTTACAATTTATTTAGTATTTTAAATGATAAATTGTACGTAATTGCAATTTTAGCCTATTTTAAAAATTAATAGCATTCTATAATTATGAAATTGGTTCCAATATTTTTAAATTAATATTTATATATTATTAACTGATCCAGTACTTTTAATTCGCTTTCAAAATCATTTTTACTATTTTTTATAACATAAAAGGGGGGAAACTGGCTATTTAAAACTTGGCCTCATTTCGTTTCAATTTGCAGCCCCCATTACATTTCGATTATAGCCACATTGAACCCCCCTAATTGACCCAATTTTGAATCCCAACCGGACCCAGCCCCAAGTCCATACCCTTAACCCGTTTAATTACCCCGACCAAACCCCTTTTAAT
>NW_017674840.1:64123-83144 GCF_001879085.1 Nicotiana attenuata | reverse complement strand
GTCAACCTGGACACTCACTAGCGGTCCAATAATAATATACTAAACGTGTGAGGAAATCATGGATTCATATAGACATGTCCTAATTCACAAAGCTGTAAAACAGGTAAACACCTTTTAACTAATTAACAAAGGGTTTTCAAGATTTACTTCTCTTCATTTTAATCAATTCATCCCAAGCCATGAAAGGCAATATCATCATTTAAGATTTCTCATGCATCAATATATAAAAGATATCATGCGCAAATCATACCGAGGCGACGACCCGATCCAACAGAAAATAAATGTGCACTTGCCGAGGGTCGACGGCGCGCCTATAGATGCATCTATTTCCCCGCTCGCGAATTAATCATGCGACGCGGTCAACATAAAATAAACACATACCCTGCTCGCGAATCATACATGCGACGCAGGTACACATAGAGATACATGCTCAATCAATCAAGTAAGAACTTATCAGGGAGTGTTTATCATAATATATCCAACTCTCTTTTAACAAATTTCAAGAAGTAAGGTTAAATCCCTTTAGAAATTCATTTACAAATTCCATGTGATATAAGCAATTTAAGCTATCAAAGAGTTTACAAATAATCCAAGTATTCATGCTTTTGGGTCCTAGCCACCCGGACAATAGCATAATAGTAGCTACGCACGGACTCTCGTCACCTCGTGCGTACGTAGCCCCCACAAATAGGAGCACATAACCAATTAATTCACCTATGGGGACGTTTCCCCCTCACAAGGTTAGAAAGGAGACTCACCTCGCTCCGAAGATTCATAACCGGCATTCCACGCCCTTCCGAGGACTCTAATTGATGCACCATGCTCCAAAACTAGCCAACGGTTACGCAAATCCATTAATATATGCCTAAATATTCATTACAAACTAATTCATAGCAATTCCTAACTCCGATCGAAAAGTTGACCAAAACGCCCTCGGGCCCACGTGCCCGGAATCCAAAAATTTTCGAAGATAAAGATTACCCATGGCTTCACTAGCTCAAATATATAATTTACTCCTAATTCCATGCTCAAATTCGTGATCATAATTCAAGAACACTAATTTTCTAGGTCTTCCCTCAAACCCCAAGTTTCTCTACAATTTCATGCTCAAATCCATACATAATTGATGTATTTAACTCAAAATAGGTGGGGGTATCTTACCTTGCCATTGGTGATGGAAATCCTCTCTAAAAATCCTCCAAGAATCGCCCCAAGCCAAGAAAAATATGATGAGAAATGGCCAAAATCGGATTTTAAAACAACATTCTGCCCCAGCTCTTTCCGCATCTGTTGCTCCCAGACCGCTTCTGCGGTCCCGCAGATGCGGCCCCAATACCGCATCTGCGGTCCTCACCAGGCCTCCCCCTTTCCGCTTCTGCGCTCCATCCCCCGCATGTGCGGTCCCGCATCTGCGGCAGAATGACCGCATCTGCGATCCCAGCTCCCATCATCTCCAGCCGCTACTGCGGTCCATCCCTCGCTTCTGCAGGGCCATTTCTGCGGTCCCATTTTCGCAGAAGCGGAAATACCAGCAACCAGCAAACCTCAGCCTTCCCAAAAATCCATTTTTGATCCGTTAACCACCCGGAATTCACCCGAGGCCCCCGGGACCTCAACTAAACCTACCAACCAATCCCAAAACACGTTACGGACTTGCTCGAGGCCTCAAATCATATCAAACAACGCTAAAATCATGAATCAATCCCCAATCCAAGCTTTATGAACTTTAGAACTTCCAACTTTTACTTCCGATGCTTAAACCTATCAAATCACGTCCGATTGACCTCAAATTTTGCACACAAGTCATATTTGACATTACGGACCTACTGCAACTTCCGGAATCAGATTCCGACCCCGATATCAAAAAGTCCACTCCCGGTCAAACTTCTCAAAAACCTTCAAATTTCTATCTTTAGCCAAATGGCTCCAAAATGACCTACGGACCTCCAAATTTCTCTCTTTTTCCGTGCTTCCGAGGCCTTGAAAACCTCACTTTTAGTTGCCTCGATTTGCGTGCGCATTCCGGGCGCGTAGCCGGAAAGATTATATGTTAAATTCTGTAAAAAATTTAAAATGTGGCTTTAAAATGATTAAAGTTGACTTCGGTCAACATTTTTGGTAAACGGACCCGGACCCGTGATTCGACGGTCCCGGAGGGTCCGTAGAAAAATATGGGACTCGGGCATGTGCCCGGAGTCGAAATCCGAGGTCTAGAACCCGAGTAAAAGAATTTTTCTGTGAAATTGTCCTTCTGAAATTATTAAGGAAAATGGAAATGAAAATTGATTAAAAGACTAGGGTATCGGGCTCGTATTTTGGTTCCGACGCCCGGTACAAGTCCTAAATATGTGTTAAGCGCTTTCTGTAAAGTTTGGTCGAAAAGGGACGTCATTTGGCGTGTTTCGGACCTAAATATCTAAAGTTTGAAGTTTGTGAAGTTAGAATGAAAAATGATGATTTTGAGGTTTGATTCATTGATTTTGATGTTGTTTTGGCGATTTGATCGCTCGAATAAGTTCGTATGAGGTTGGTGGGTTAGTGTGTGTGTATACCTGGCAATGACTTTGATTGATCATGTAAGGTACCTGAATTTGTTCTTTGATTGGCCTTCTTTTTTGTTGGGAAGCTCACTGTTCTCCACTCCTCTTCTTCTTTATTAGATTGCCTTGAGACATCATTGGCACATTGCACTGGAGCAATAGTGTTCTTTGATTGGTGGACGGTGGGGTCTAAGGCAACTGAGGAGGGGGTATTGGGGACTGAATTAAAGGAGAATTTTGATTGAACATGCCCAAGTCTTCCACATTTAACACATAAAAGATTTCCATCTTCATAATAAATGGTTTGTTTGTGGGATCCGATCAAAATGGAATGTGGTACTGGGATGTCCAAGGGCAATTCAATGCATAGCCTAGCATATCTTCCTCTAAGGGTTGAGGAAGTGCAGGCATCAACCTTAAGCAGCTTACGAATTTCGTTGCCAATTTTTGTCAAGATTATACTATCATAGAACTCTGTAGGCAACTGAGGGAGGCGGATCCATACCGCTGTTTTTGAAATTCTTGCATCGGATGCAAGGAAATTTGGCTCCCATCTTTGAACTGATAAGAAATGACAATAGATGAACCAAGGACCCATGTGCAAAGCCTTTTTCATTGTCTCTTCATTACTAAATTTGGTGATAAAATAATCACATCCTAAATCGATTAAGGGAAAATTTTCCTTTGCTTTCCATAGCTCATATAGCTTTTTTTTGAGCAAATGGTGTTGAATTCTTCTCCCTTGCAATTTGATTATCGTTGAGAATTTCCAAGGCTCGTAAATCCGATGGATATCCTCTTGAGTTAACTGGATTTGTTGTATATTTGGCAAGCATAGTTGCTCATCTTTCTTAGCTTGTACACAATTTGATGAGTCATAGACATTTGCATCAATGGTCATGTTAATTGATGTCTCTTGTTCACCATGGATTAATTTGTCCTTAAAGGTTGTAGTAGGCAAAATGAATTGCTCGAGTGTTTTAGTAGTTGTGATATCTGGTAGTTTAGGAGGGGGTGATTGATGAACTTGATCCAAGTCCATTTGAGATAGAAACGGGAGAGAATTTCTAGAGAGAGAAACTGATTCCAATATTTGAAGTAATTGCGGTCAGAGAAAAACCTCTTTGACTCTCCAAATAATTATAGCAACACTAAAGTGAAACAAAGGAAGTAATACTTACTATCGGTAATCAGATAAACTTAAAATTTAAATAACGCGACAATGAAAGGAAATTTTAAATCTTCAATGTACATGACCTAGACCATTAACCTAAACCATGAAAAAATCAGGAGGGAGCATGAATTTTATCCACTGACAATGTAAAAAAAAATCCAGGATCATATCATTTAAAAACTAACTCAAACTAATTGTAACTATGGATACTGTGGCAATTCAGAAAAAAGATAATGTAAAAAAACTATTGTATTAATCAAATTGCACTAAATAAAAAAATTAGGGAACTGCAGAAATAAAGAAGATTATATATAGTGGCAACTTCATGTATATATTGTTCTGAAAAAAATGAGGATAAGCAGTATATACTTATCATACATGGTTTCAGTTATCAGAAACGAATATCCGATCGACACAGTGTCATACCACTTAGGGGTGGTGTTAAATATTAATGTTACAAAATTAGGTAGAAAATTAAACAAATTATATCTGCGGCCTATACATAACATTATTTTATAGTAGTTGAAGCTAACATTTGATTTAGTTTATCATTTTCGAGGATCAAAAGACTGATTCTTGGTCCCCTAAAATTAGAAAGCACGTTAGACCGCAAGTTATGTTTATTAAGTTCGTGAAAAATTTACATTGTAGTAATGAATATGGGAGGAGCTGGCCTTTATATATGTTACGGGTTTGACGGAACTCAGTAAGTTTGGTCCAAACCAATAGTGACCAAAAAAAAGAGTAAGAAGAAGAGAGGGAACTTGGAGTTGGCACCCACATAACGGATATTGCTTTCTTACCAAGTTTGTCTTAAGAAATTCATTAAATATATATAAATTATTAATTTAAAATTCAGTAACTTAAAAAACTAGAATCTTAAACCTATAAGCTTCAATATTGGCTCCGCATCTTATCACGAAGAAGTTGCATACATTGATGTGAATACTGTTACAGAAAAGTATAGCAATCTTTGTTCATAGCCTAAATCCAGTTCATAGCCTTAATCCTTGTTCGTTGTTTTCCATCATTTAGTTAATGTTCACATAATTATTTGTTACTAATAAAGTAACTAAATCTATCATTTGACCCTTTGGCATCACCTAGGGTCAACAATTATAATTTCACAATAAATGGAAAGAATAAAATGAAAAATAACCCGAAGAAAGTAGTGTATTTTTATAATTCTTTTTACTGGTTTGACTTCTTCTTGTTTTAAAAAAAAATAAAGGTACAAAGCTAAAAAGCTTTTTGTGGAGTACGTCAATAATCACTTGCATTTGATCCACATGTAAATAATTAATAACATTATTAATGGAGAAATTCATCTCTCAAAAGTGACTCAAGATGTACAAGTGGTTACTCACTTGGAGAGGATGTCATAACTAAATTATGCAAGATTAAACAATACAATACAATTCGTTTTTAGCATGCCTACACACCAGGGAAATTGTTTAAAGGAAATTAAAGTAAGATTATCAATTCGCATAAAGATTAATGTCTTCTCTTTGTCTTTTATCATCACAAAGTGTGGTCTTGTTTGGTCTTTTACGTAGATCGATTAATAAGCTCTGATAAATAAGATACGGCTATCAATAGAACGAGAGAGAATAGTGAAGAGTTTTATAAGGAATAACAAAAATTCATATGGTATGCGTGTTTTTGAGTTCGATAATGGTGTAGTTCAATGGATAAATTCATGAGGCAAGTTGGGCCAAAGCAGACAATACATTTCATGAACTTAGGTTGTGAAAATATGGTATCAGAGTTGTAGTATATGGTGGGCTAGCAAACCACAGCGAGGACGCGGAGTCTCTAAGGCAGGGGCATACACCGGATTTTTTGTAAGCGGTGTCGAAATTCATAGAAGAACGGGAATAATAACTTTAATTATCATACGTCTAGATAAGAAATAGCTTTAGTCTATTGGTTTTGTTGAAACTTAAGTTAGAAATAGTCCTGAATTGAATTCTACTTCATCACAACTTTTAACCAACATAGATTCTCTCAAATATTTGCAAAAAAAAATGTGCTAGTTGAGGTTCGAACCTCTGACCTCTTAGAGCAAAATCAAGCAATGCACCAAGAGACAATTTATGTCAAGTGGTGTCATTTTTTCCTACTTATCCGCTTCCTCATAGTATAAATACATATATTTGGTAGAAAATTTCAACGAAGTGGAGTCGCGTAATACCGCTTCGATAAATGTGCATCGGCCCCTTCTCTAAGGGGGTTGTTGGCCCAAGTGAAGTTTTATTTTGAAGATTGACAAAGGAAGCTCAAGCATGAACCAGGTCTACCCCCTGTGTACGCAGACATAGGCAGATTCGAGCATAAGGGATGCAAGTGAAGGAGATAAGATTAACTTGATATATCTAACATCTCCTGATCGAAAAGGTTGCATAATTGATATGGAGAAGGACTCCTTACTCAAAGAGAACACTATCCAAGATAAGGGAGGAGTTAGAAGTTGAGAACAACTAGAACTCTTCCACCAAGGAAGAGTAGCATTAGAACTCTAGTTATTTCTTTATCTACTAACTCTATATATTGTAGGATGTTCTCATTTTACAGGTACGCACAAACGCTGAAGTTAAACGTGAGTTGAGAGCAAAATAGCAAGGCATTTTGCAAGCAATTCTCGTGTGATTCAAGTGTGCGAACCTGAAGCTACATGAACCAGATAGAAGAACCAGTTCCAAGTGTCTGTCTTTTATTCTAGTTCAATTGTAGTAGGTGTTTTCATATTGTACCTTTCAGCTTTATCTAGAAGTAATTGTAATAGGTACTTTGAGTAATCAAGTTAGAGTTAACTTGAAGTTGTCGCAACAGTTAGAGGTTAGTTGCCATAACGGAGAGTTAATCCTTAGGTTTACAAAGTGTTTTGTAAATGCTATTTTGGTCAGTGATTTAGTGAAGTATTGGGGAAAATCATATTGAGTAGTAGGTCGTGGTTTTTTCACCTTTTGAGCCAGGTATTTTTCACGTAAAAATACTTGTGTTCTTTACTTTTCGTATTTACTATTTCTGCAACAGTAGGTTAAGGAACACTTAGAAGAACCAGGTCATTCTATAATCAGTGCACGCGTAAAATTGGACACCACACAAATCAACCCCCCTCCCCCCTTGTGTGGTATTGAAGTTGAAACATCAATTGATATCAGAGCGGGTTATCCTTGAAGAGGCTAACACTTTAGGAGAAGATCAAGATCAGTGCACCACCTGGAAACTGGGAAGGGCAATCCACTGCTAGGCCACCACTCTTCAACGGCCAGTACTACTCCTGGTGGAATAACAGGATGAGAGATCACATCATAGGAGAGGACTATGAGCTATGGGATATTGTCACTGATGGTCCTCTGGCTACCCTGAAGAAAAATGCTGAAGGAGTAGAGGTGCCAAAGACAAGATTTGACTGCAACGCTGAGGATTTGAGGAAATGGGTGAAGAATGCCAAAGCCAATAAATGGCTTGTTTGTGGACTTGGTCCAGATAAGTACAGTAGAATCCGAAGATATACCACTGCTAAAGAAATTTGGGACACTCTGCAAGTGGCCCATGAAGGAACACCTCAAGTGACGAGGTCCAGAGGAACTCTACTATATTATCAATATGAGAACTCTACCATGAAGGAAGGGGAAACCATTCAAAAGATGTACACAAGGTTCACAATATTGACAAATGAACTAAAGTCTCTAGGAAGGATTGTTCTTGAAGAAGACAGAGTTGAGAAGATTTTGACAAGGGTTCTGCCTGTTACTTGGGAGAGCAAAATCACTGCCATTTAGGAATCAAAGAACATTGCCACCCTCCCGTTGGATGAGTTAATTGAAAATCTCAATGCTTATGAACTTAAGAGGCAAACCATGAAGAAGGATGTACCTAAGAAGGAAAAAAGCCTAGCACTCATGAATTACTGAAGGTTCTGATCTAGAAGATGATGAAATGGCTATGATCACAAAGGACTTCAAGAAGTACCTACGGAGAGTAAAGGGTTCTTCAAGAAGTGGAATCTACAGCAAGCCAAAGGTTCCTGAAAAGCAAACCAATGAAGGATGCTACAAGTGTGGGAAGACTGATCACCATATCAAGAACTGCCCTCAATAGGAAATTGAATGGAAGAAGGAAAAAGTTGAACGAAAGAACAGGAAGAAGGAACACGTTCAACCCAAGAAAAACAAAGGATCAACCAAGGCTATGGTCACTTCTTGGGGAGAAAGTTCAAATGAAAGCTCAGATGATAAAGATGGGGATGAACAAGAATTTATGGCCATTGGAGAATCTGATGAGGAAACTGAGCTAAGTGTACTTCATCTCAAAGACAAGATTAAATTTTTGCCTAAAGAAAGGCTATCTGAGTTACTTCTAGATCTAATTGATGAATCTGAGGATATAAATAATGAAAAGGAACAGTGGTCTAAAGAATGTGTGATTTTGAAAGTAAAGTGCAAAAATCTAGAACTTAGGGTTAGTGAAATTGTAAGTGAAAATACTGCCTTGAAGAACCAGGTTCATGCACTTGATTCAAATGTCCTAGAACTTATCTGAAAATCTATAACTGAAATTAGGAACAGGTAAGAAGATAGCTAATCACACATAACTCACTCTAGAAGAAAATGTAGGTAAATTGGAAGATGAGTTATATAAGAGGGATGAGCAGGTAAGAATTCTAAAGGAGGATCTAAGTAAGGTCAAGTATGAGCTGCACAGGACTTGTAAATGAAACAGGTTCTCCGATGCACTTCATGGCTACAGGAATATAATAGTAGCAACAGAAGAGGACTTGGCTTTAGGAATCTGCCACCTAAATGGGATCCCAAAAGCATGTATCTCACACTTTCTGAGAACAAGATTTACACACACTGTAAAAGTGAATGAACTGCAAAAGTGAATGCACTGCAAAAAAAAGGCTAGTCAAAAGAACAAAGAATTTGTTCAAGGGAAGAATAGGTTACCAAGTTGGGATAAAAATAATTTGATTCATCCTTTTGCCTATAGAAAGGGACCCAAACTAGTTTGAGTTCCTAAGACTAACCCCTGATTTTCTTTTGCAGGTCCAAGTGTAGGGGAGCAGCCAGATATGGTACATGGATAGTGGTTGCTCAAAGCACATGACATGTAATAGGAACCGGTTCCTTTCACTTGAGGACCTCAAAGGAGGTAATGTCTCCTTTGGAAATGGGAAGAAAGGTGAGATCATTGGGGTTGGAAAGGTAGGTAAGACTGATTCTCACTCTATTGATAATGTCTACTTGATAGACGGACCGAAGTACAGTCTAATAAGTGTATCGCAATTGTGTGATAGAGGTAACATGGTAGCATTCACCTCTATCAAATGCTTTGTGATTAATCTTACCACTGACAAGATTGTTTTGCAGGGAAAAAGAGTGAAAAACATATATGTTGTAGATCTATCCATACTTTCAGAAAATGAACTCACTTGCTTAAGTGTATTGGATAATGATCCCCTCCTTTGGCACAAGAGACTTGGACATGCTAGTCTGAGTCAACTCAACAAATTAGTCTCCAAGGACCTGGTGATAGGGCTTCCTAAAGTTTGTGAGGCTTGTGCAAGAGGGAAGCAGGTAAGATCCTCTTTTAAATGCAATAAAATGGTAAGCACCACTAGGACGATGGAACTGGTCCATATGGATCTTTGTGGTCCAATGAGAACATTAAGCAGAGGTGGTAAGAGATATGTGATGGTGCTTGTTGATGATTATTCTAGGTTTAGTTGGACGTTGTTTTCAACATCTAAAGATGAAGCATTTGACATGTTTACTTCTTTTGCTAGAAAAACTCAGAAACAACTAGGTAATCAACTTGCATCAATTAGGTCTGATCATGGCACTGAATTTGAGAATGCTAAATTTGCTAAATTTTGTGATGAGCATGGCATAGATCATAATTTCTCTGCTCCTAGGACTCCACAACAAAATGGAGTAGTTTAAAGAAAGAATAGGACACTTGAAGATATGGCTAAGACTATGCTTCTTTCTAGTAAACTGCCCATAGCTTCTGGGCAAAAGCTGTGAACACTGCATGCTACATCATAAATAGGTACATGAATAGACCTCTTGTAGAGAAGACTCCCTATGAGTTACTTAAAGGGAGAAAACCAAACATATCTCATCTTAGGATATTTGGATGCAAGTGCTTTGTGCACAATAATGGTAAAGACTCCCTAGGTGAATTTGATCGCAGAAGTGATGAGGGAGTATTCTTGGGATATTCTTCACATAGTAAAGCTTATAAGGTCTATAACAAAAGAACTATGTGTATAGAGGAAAGTATTCATGTGGCTTTTGATGAAACTAACATTCTTTCTGAGAGACGGGAACATGATGATGAAAGAATTGGGCTGGTAAGAGACTCAAATGAAACCACAGCCAAGACTGAAGCTGCACTAGAGGAAGGAACATGTGATGGAACAGGTCCTTCCACCTAGGGCAACATGACAGGGGGAATAGAACAAAGAGGAAATGATCCTCAAACTTCAAGGGAACCTGCCCATGAATCTGTTCCCCAGCAACAAAACATTGAAGGAACATCTAGGGGAAACCAGCTGGTTGTGAAACCTTACAAGTATCAAAGTTCTCATCCCATTGAATTACTGATCCAACCTCTGGAATCAAAACTATATCTGTATTGAGGAATCTTTGTGCTTTTGATGATTTCTTATCTCTTGTTGAACCTAAAAATGTTGTTGAGGCTTTGCAGGATGCAGACTGGGTGAATACAATGCAAGATGAACTCAACCAATTTGAGAGAAGTCAAGTTTGGAATCGGGTTCAACGACCCAAGGACGGATCAGTAATAGGCACAAAATGGGTCTTCAAAAAAGAATTTGATGAAGATGGAACAGTTAAAAGGAACAAGGCAAGATTGGTGGTTCAAGGATATAGTCAAGAGGAGGGAATAGACTATGATGAGACCTTTGCTCCTGTTGCAATATTGGAAGCAATTAGACTCCTCATAGCCTTTGCTGCTTACATGGAATTCACTCTCCATCAGATGGATGTCAAGAGTTCCTTCCTCAATGGCTATCTAAATGAAGAAGTGTTTGTCAAGCAACCTCTAGGCGTTGAAAGCAATGTGTACAAGCTTGACAAGGCACTTTATGGGCTCAAGCAGGCTCCAAGAGCATGGTATGAAAGATTATCAAAATTTCTGCTTGAGCATGGCTACAAGAGAGGTAAAATTGACAATACTTTATTCTTGAAAAAAAAGGTAAAGATCTCTTGGTAGTTCAGATATACATTGATGATATAATCTTTGGAGCAACTACTGATAAACTAAGTAAAGAATTTGCTAAACTAATGGGGAGTGAATTTGAAATGAGCATGATGGGTGAGCTTAATTTCTTTTTAGGCTTACAAATTAAACAAAATTCAAATGAAACTATGATTCATCAGCAGAAGTATGTAAAAGAGTTGCTTAAAAGGTTTAAAATGAAAGATTCCAATGAAATCGACACTCCTATTACAATAACTACAAAGTTGCATATAGATGAACCTGATTCATCTGTTGATCAGAAGTTGTATAAGGGAATGATTGGCTCATTGTTGTATGTCACTGCTAGCAGACCTGACATTGTTTTCAGTGTACGCCTTTGTGAAAGATGTCAGGCGAATCCAAAGGAGTCTCACTTGACTGCTGTCAAGAGAATTTTGAGATACCTAAAAGGCACCACTGACATGTGTCTATGGTATCCAAAAGGTAGTAATTTTAATCTAGTGCGATATGTTGATGCTGATTATGCAGGTTTTCTTGTGGATAGAAAGAGCACTTCAGGTATGGCACACTTTCTTGGCTCATGTCTTGTGTCTTGGGCCACCAGAAAGCAAAATTTTGTGGCCTTATCTACTACTGAAGCTGAGTATGTTGTTGCTACTTCATGTTGTGCTCAATTGTTGTGGATCAAACAGCAATTAATGGGCTTTGGAATTGATATTGGTTGTATCCCCATTTTTTATGATAACATTGGTGCAATTAGTATGACCAAGAACCCGGTTCATCACAAGAGAACTAAGTACATAGATGTTAGGCATCACTTTTTGAGGGACAACTATGAAAAGGGTTTGACCACTGTGGAATTTTGTGCTACTGACAAGCAAATAGCTGACATCTTCACAAAAGTTCTAAGTAGAGATCACTTTGAAAGGAACATATTAGAATTAGGGATGATTAAGATCACCTAAAAGGACCAGTTCAAAATTGACAATCGAAAAAAAATGAAAAAAAAATTTGGTTAGAAAATCTGTAAATTTTGTACATAATTAGATTAGATTTTGCTCAGTCCCATACTTTCAATAGTATACTCTTGTTCCATGTGCTAAAATGACTTATTAATATCTAATGATATTATCTCTATGTTCTTTGAAAGTTCAGACTTACACAAGAGATTTCTCAGTGAAGAACCTGGTTCATCAAGAATTACTTGGTATATATTCTAAACTCTGCATAATTTGGAATAACTATATTTGGATCATGATCAAAGAAAGAGTCCCATCTAATCCCGAATCCTTTTAGGACTTATCCGTCACAAAATGGACCAATTCTGTTCAAAAGATGTAACGACCCAACCTGTCGTTTTGAGCATTTGCACTTCACTCGCTAGTTCTCGGGCATGACTAGCCCCGTATGATGTATTATAACTTATGTAAATCATCGGTTTTGGTTTTCAGGATAATCGGAATAGATTTCGAAGAACAATCCTCAGCTTGAAGCTTTAAATTTGAAATGTTTGACCAAGTTTAGACTTTTAGTATTCGATCTCGGATTTGGATTTTTTATGATTTGGTTAGCTCCGTTAGGTGATTTTGGACTTGGGAGCGCGTCCGAAATGTGATTTGGAGGCCCGTGGTAGATTTAGGCTTGAATAGGCGAAATTGGAAATTTGGCGTTTCTCGGTCGGCAATGGAAATTTTGATATCGGGGTCGGAATGGAATTCTGTAAATTGGAGTAGGTCTGTAGTGCCATTTGTGACGTGTGTGCAAAATTCCAGGTCATTCGGACGAGGTTTGATAGGTTTCGGCATCGTTTGCAAAATTCGGAAGTGTAGAAGTTCTTAGGTTTGAATCCGAGGGTGATTTGGTGTTTTGATGCTGTTGGGAGTGTTCTGAAGGTTTGAATAAGATTGAATAGTGGTATATGACTTGTTGGTATTTTTGGTTGAGGTCCCGAGGGCCTCGGGATGAATTACGATGGTTAACGGAAAGGTTGGAAATTGGTTTGAGCAGCTGAAGCTGCTGTTTCTGTTAGTTCCGCACCTGCGGATTGGGGACCGCAGGTGCGAGGTCCGCAGAAGCAAAAATGGATCGTAGAAGCGGAGAAGGACCGCAGGAGCGGATGTTGGACCGCATCTGCGAGCCCTCAGGTGCGAGGCCTAGGGCGCAGGTACAGAAGATGAGGATTTAAGTGAAATACGCAGATGCGGTGTTTGGACCGCAGGTGCGTGATTTTGGCCGCAGATGCGGAAGTGCTAGACAGAATGTATAAAAAGGCCCCTTCGCGAATTTTGGTCATTCTTCACCATTTTTCATCCGGATTTGGAGCTTTTGGGAGCAATTTGAAGAGGGATTCAAGGGGGTTTCCACTGAGGTGAGTAATTTGAGGCCTAATACTCGTGATTTTGGTAGTTTCCCGTGGTTTAATCATGTAATTAGTGGTGATTAAGGGTGAAATGAGGGGTTAGGGCTTGGGATTTTGGAGAGTTTTGACTGGGGGTTTGAGGGGTCAAATGGAGTCGAATTTTGATAAATCTTGTATGTATGGACTCGTGAGTGAAAGAATTGTGATTTTTGTCGGCTTCCGAAACATGGGCCCAGGTGCCGGGTTTGGGTGAATTTCAGGATTTTGGTTTGAATTGTTAGTTTTTTGTTTAGAATTGATTCCTTGGCCTATATTGATTGTGTTGCATTGCTTTTGGTTAGATTCGGGACATTTGGAGGCCGATTCCAGAGGCAAAGGCGTAGCAGAGTAGGATTTGGCTTGGTTTGAGGTAAGTAACACTTCCAAACTTGGTTCTGAGGGTTCGAAACCCCAAACTATGTGTTATATGATTAAATATTGAGGTGACGCAAATGCCAAGTGACGGGCGTGTGGGCGTGCACTGTGAGAAATTGTGGACTGGTTCATTCCATGGCACCGCTTAGTGACTCTTTCTTGCTGATATATGTGTTGTGATTATGTGATTAAGTTAATGAGCTATAAATCATGCTAATTACCATGTTAGGGCTTCACGCCAATACTGTTGAGACCCGAGTGGTCGTTTCTTACTGTCATCTCATTAGGTTCATTGTTATTCTATACTCAGTCTCGGTTGTTGTTATCTGGCACATCATATCATTGTTTCGGGCTAGTTTCATGGCATTGTGAGCCCGTATGTGTGATACTGGAGAGTGATGACTGAGTGAGGCCGACAACCTAATTATGAGTGACAGTTATGGGATTGGGCTGCACGCTGCAGCAGATTATTGATTATGCCTTCGTTGGCTTATTATAGCGCTTGGGCTTAAAGGAGCCCCTGCGGAGTCTACACACCCCCAGTGAGCGCAGATGATATTATTGAGGGATGGATTTCCCTGGACATGGATTTGTCCGAAGTATTGACATATAGAGATGGATTTCTCCACAGGGATGGATTTCCCTTTTTCCTCGGTACCGAGTGACGTCAAGTCATTGTTGAGTATGTTCTGGGATAGATTTTCCTGGGTCGGATGTCCATATGCGGTACCGAATGGTTGAGTGTGTATACATATATACCCGGAGATGGATTTGTCCTCGGGGTTGGATTACCCTTGTTCCTCTGTACTGGATGACTTGCAAGTCAGCATTGTATATGTTCTGGGATGGATTTCCCTATGCCGGATGGCCATATGCATTACCAAGTGGTTGAGCACTTGAGGGTGGGAGCACACGGTGCATTTTCATACATTTCTGGCATTGACATGTGGAGATTTGCTGAGCTTTATATTTCACGTTGTTCGGATTGGTATTTTGCTTTACTGTTGAGTTGAATAACTGAATTTCCAGCATGCCTACTTTACTGTACAATTTAAATGTGTTATAATTGTTGAGGTTTAGTCCGTCACTACCTGTCAGTCCATAGTTTGGACTTGTTACTTCCTGAGTTGGTGTACTCACGTTACTCCCTGCACCTTGTGTGCAGACCCAGGATCTCAGGTCACGGTAGCGACTGTTGACTATTCCAGTCGCAGATTATCACCGGAGATAGCGAGGTAGCTGCCTGGTGATTGCAGTCCCGCCTTTCTCCTTCCTTATCTTCCTTCTAGTATATTTTGGCTACTTTCACACTATGTTGGTCTTGTTATGTTTCGGAACAATTGTAGTATTGCTCATGACTTAGTGACACCCGAGGTCGGGCTTTTATTTTCCGCATTTATTTTGGTTGATAACTTTATATTCTTATGGGAATTTCAGTTGAAAAAGGTTGCTATTTAAGTTTTAATGAAATGTCGAACTACTTTGGAAATGTGTCGGCTGGCCTAGTTCCATGATAGGCGCCATCACGACCGGGTTGGTTTTGGGGTCGTGACAAAAGAAGTCCTAACCGCATTAAGGGCCTAAATTCTAGGGATAGACTCCAAACGTCTTTTCAAAACTGAAATTCAGTTTGATTAGACTTCTGCAAAGCTATCGTTACCCCATTAATCACTCCTATTTAAATTGATTTGGCTTTGTGTCTCTTCACTTTACCTTTTCAAGCCGTCAAAATACTCCCCATCTTCTCTCATCTTCCAAACATAATCTAACTTTTTTTCTTTCATACCTAAGCACTAAAATGGCAAACACCTCTGAAAATCCTTCATCACCACTACAGGAAATCACTTCCACACCTTCTATCACTCGTTCAACCACACCAACCTCTAAGAAAAGAGTAAAGAAGATGGCTCGCAAGGTTGTCAGTGGTGGAGAGCAGATCAAAAAAATAAATGAACAATTGAAAGCGGGTGGGGAAGAAGAACCCCAGAAATCTGATGAATCTTTCAAATCTGCTACTGAGGGGGAAGAAATTGTTTCTTCTGATTCTGAGACTGAACAGGTAACATCTATCCCTAAAGTTACTCCTGAAACTATCTCTGAGGTTGCTATGAATTTGGATAATAGGTTTGTGTTGGTAGGATCTAAAACAGGTGTTGAAACTACTAAGTCTGAAAGGTTTGGTGGTAAAAATGAAAAAGGAAACGAAAAAGAGAGTGAGGGTGCTCAGAGTACTGTGAGGGGTAAGGGAAAAGGAGTGGTTGGTTCTTCACCCACTCCTGTTGGTCTAACTGAAGAATCAGGAGCTATGGTAGTTTGGGGTGACGAATCTGCTAAAATGGAGGAGAGTGTAAGAAAAACAGGGGGGAGTGGGTCTAGAGAAGCTGCTGAGGGGCTGGTTCAATTAGGGAAAAATGTTGATGAACCTATTCCATCTTAACAAGAAACCCTTGCAGACCTACCAAAAAGGGTGACTGAAAGTTACAATCCAAAAAAGAAAGGAATTTCAGGAGTTAATACCCCTGGCACTACTAGAGCAAACAACAAAAGAAAGGCTTCCTCTTCTATCCGTGTAGATATTCCTCCCACAAGAGGAAGAGCTACAAGGAGTCAGAAGAAGCAGAGTGAGGCTGAATTGGAGAAAGCCATAGAAGAAAGTAAAATAAAAGTTGCTGCTAAGGGAAAGAAGAAGGTGGTTGAGCCTGTTGAGGTTGTTTAAATTGATGAGACGGACCTGGTCCTTCGAGATGAAGATGAGACGGAAGAAGTGGAGGTTCTAACTCCTAAAGCTAAGAAAGTCAAGACTTCCGCAAAGAAGACTGTTTCAAAGTCAAAGTCCGCTGAATCATCCACTTTGGCTAAAAGAACCAGGTCTGCTGTGAAACCAAGAAAAGTGAAAATTGTGGAGGAAAAAGAATGGAGTGGATAGGAAGAAGAAGGTGATTCTGATGCTGAGAAAGACAAGATGGTCCAATTTGGAAAGAGGACTATCTTGAAAGGTAGACTCCTCAGGGACTTGGAGGAGGAAGGAATGGTGATGCTTTTGGAGAAGTTACAGTTGCAAGGCTGGAAGGACATGGTCCTTCAGATGGATGACAGGCTGGACAGAACTGAAATTGTCGACTTTATGGCAAATTGTGAGATCAAGGATGGTATGTAGGGTCACCAATGTGGTAAAAAGGGTGACAGTAACTTTTGATGAGAAACAGCAGGGAGAGATTTTGGGTGTACCTGCTAAAGGGTACAATGAATATAAGAAGCTAAAATGGCAGAGTCTAGAGAATCTCCCTACTGCCCTTGCCATCACTAGGAAATTTGGTGACAATGAAGAGGAACTTGAGCCCAGGGCTATTTACAAAAGTGAGATGAAGCCACTCCACAAAGTGTTGTTCGAATTTGTAAACAAATGTGTGCTGCCAAGGCAGGAAAAGAGGCATATGGCTACATTCATGGACCTGGTCCTTATGGAATATTTGGATAGTGGGAGGAAAACCAATTGGCCTGGATTTATAATCCAGCTTCTGGATAGGGTTCTAAATAGCACCAAGACTCATACCATACCCTACGGCTTTATTCTCACTGTTGTACTTGCACACTTCAAGGTATCCATCAAGAAATGGGAGGTTGGTACAAGCAAGGATCATTTTGGGGCAAACACTCTAACTGCTTGTGACTATGAAGTCCAGAACACTCCCAAAGAACCTGGTTCATCCAAAAAGGTACCAGTGAATAGCAAAGTGCGAGCTTTGGTGCAAGAAAGTGGGGCTAAGGATGTTAAGATTGATAGGCTGAAGAAGATGTTGGTAGAGGTGGAGAGTGAGAGACATGCTCTCAGAGCTGAGCTGCAAAACAAAAGGAGAATAATGATGTCGTTCTTCAAGATATGTTGAAACTGCTCCAGGCCAAGAACCAAGAACCCGGTCCTTCCCAGTCTTAAGCCTCCTAGCCTAGTACAGATCAACGAGTGACCCAGTTCGGGATTTTTTGTTTCTTTTGCTCATGTTCCAACATTTTTATTTCTTCGTATGCTTTGTGATAGGATCTTATCAATCAATGCAATTCACTGACTTTTGCTCTAAATATTTGTTGATATTTCTTAGATGGCTAATATCCTTAGATTGATAGATGATGATTAATCCACGATTGCATTTGAAGTAGCCCTAGTGGCTATGAGTAATTTTTAAAATCTGGTTATCTTACTTATTTATGCAACTTTTTGATGATGCCAAAAGGGAGAAAAAAGGTTGTGCTTTGAATAGTGATGTTTATAACCTAATGAACCTGGTCCTTGATGATAAGTGATAAAAAATGTAAAAAGTTCTATCATTGTGTTGATGTTAAGCTGAGTTGAAATAGGGCCTAAGCTTATGAAAAGCACGAGTGTGTCATCATCAAAAAGGGGGAATTTGTTGGCCCAAGTGAAGTTTTGTTTTGAAGATTGACAAGGAAGCTCAGGTATGAACCAGGTCCATCCCCTGTGTACGCAGACATGGGCAGATTCGAGCATAAGGGATGCAAGTGAAGGAGATACGCTTAACTTGATATATCTGACATCTCCTGATCGAAAAGGTTGCATAATTGATAAGGAGAAGGACTCCTTACTCAAAGAGAACACTATCCATGATAAGGGAGGAGTTAGAAGTTGAGAACAACTAGAACTCTTCCACCAAGGAAGAGTAGCATTAGAACTCTAGTTATTTCTTAATCTACTAACTCTATATATTGTAGGATGTTTTCATTTTACAGGTACGCACAAACGCTGAAGTTAAACGTGAATTGAAAGCAAAATATCAAGGCATTTTGCAAGCAATTCTTATGTGATTCAAGTGTGCGAACCTGAAGCTACATGAACCAGATAGAAGAACCAGTTCCAAGTGTCTGTCTTTTATTCTAATTCAATTGTAGTAGGCGTTTCATATTGTACTTTTCAGCTTTATGTAGAAGCAATTTTAATAGGTACTTTGAGTATTCAAGTTAGAGTTAACTTGAGTTGTCGCAACAGTTAGAGGTTGGTTGTCACAACGAGATTAGAGTTAATCCTTAGGTTTACAAAGTGTTTTGTAAATGCTGTTTTGGTTCAGTGATTTAATGAAGTGTTGGGGAAAATCCTACTGAGTAGTAGGTCGTGATTTTTTCACCTTTTGAGCCAGGTGTTTTCCGCGTAAAAATACTTGTGTTCTTTACTTTTCGCATTTACTATTTCAGCAACAGTAGGTTAAGGAACACTTAGAAGAACCAGGTCCTTCTATAATCAGTGCACGCGAAAAATTGGACATCGCACAAATCAACCCCCCCCCCCCC
>NW_017674840.1:56949-64103 GCF_001879085.1 Nicotiana attenuata | reverse complement strand
CCCCCCCCTCGCGCGATCTTGTGTGGCATTGAAGTTAAAACATCAGGGGTGTATGTGATGCTCAGGACGAGGGCGGAATAGAAGGACTGACATGCTTATACACTGCCAAGCTTTTGAAGAAGGGATGCATATAACACCTTACGGAGTAATAAGATTGCATTTCTAATAAGGATCTTTAGTTTACACAAATAGCCAACTGGATTTACTGTTTATTTTCTCTTAGCCTATATATATATATATATATATATATATATATATATATATATATATATATATATATATATATATATATATATATATATATATATTAGACTGGTGTTTTTAGTTTAAGCAAATGATTGAGCGACTATTTAGATTAATTATTCTTTCTAATATGCTAACTGAAAAATGGCATGGAGCTATTCACTCCCATTAAATGAACTTGTTCCTAATATTTCTTAAGACATTCTTAATAACCTTTGCGAGTTTGTTTACAAACGAAGATAACCACGTAGTGCGAAGTCAAACAATTATGCTTTAGTTGAATTCATGCATGTATAGCTAATAAACATGTTTTAACTTTACTACGTCGTAGTGCCCTATCTCTCTTTTACGTACAGCTTTTAAATATTTTCAATTTAAAAGTATTTCTATACCTAATATCAAGTTGTGTTTTATATTGTTAAAAGGATCGTTGTGGCTGAGAAGCATAACCAATTTGGCCTAATTAAAGAAGACCACACAGAAGATGGGTTTAAGCTGAGGGATTATATTAAACTATGTAATTAGAACATCATGTCAACACTCATAATGATCAGTTTATATTACATTTCAATTCTTCTGTTAATAAAGAAAGAAAAGGAAAAAGAAGCACAAAATTTATGACATGAATAATTATAAAAAAAGCTTTGGGGATAAACATATATGACAAGGCTCCGATTTAAAACGTAAAGCAACAATTAGCATATAGGAAGAGAGCAATCTATTTGTTACATATGAGGAACTGCACCCAATTCATCAGCCTTTAAAACAGCCTTTTTTTATTATTTTATTAAAGTTCATTTATTGAAAGCGCATAAATAGTTCAAAGAGGATTATTACGAATTGGGATTAATCTAACCTATTTAATCCCTAACAAGTCTTTGCGGTACAGAAATAAAATATGCAAGGGAAGGAAATTTATGTATAGGGTATCCGAATCGATTCCTATCATTCTTCTTATCTTTCCATTCTGCGCCAAGGAGTCAGCTACCCTATTAGCTTCTCTATATGTAGGTCTCAATGGCGAGCAATCCGTTGTCCTTAGGAGAAACCTGCAATCATTTAGCAAATGTGAGAAAGATGTAGCTTTTATTGGTGTTGTGATGAGGTCAACCAATACTTGTGAGTCTGTTTCCACTAATATGGAGAACGGATTTTTTTGTAAAATAACCTAGTTATTCATGCAAGAAATATCAGATAATTATTATCTCTAATACTGATACATTGATTTCTCAATGCCTTGTTAGGATTGTTGTAATTGAAAAAATAATAATTATTCGCACCTAATATTATCAAACTAACAAACACATGACATGCGTCTATCATATGCACCTTTATCAATAACCATAATTAATTAATGTATGTGTATATAAGTTAGAAATGATAAGAAGTTACCTTTACAAAGATCTTTAAAAATATAGTTTCGACGATTTTAAGACTCTGTAAAGATATGAATATTCAGACCTATTAACATGTAAATGATTTAGCTCAATAAGATCAAAAAGGCGATTTTAAAAGAAAAAAAACAAACACACATAATGGATAAAAATTTGAATAGTTTAGATTCAGACTTCCATTTAAAAAATAAATGCAGCCTTAATTCCTCAAGTGTATTTTATAAGTTTTTTAACAACTATAATAAAATGGTATACACCTAAGTGACCTAACAAAGGAAGTTTACTTTATATACCAACAAATGATCATGACTGATCCCACACTACATCTTGCTTTAATTTTACTAATCTTGGATTATATGAGTGTGCACTTTTACTCTTCAAATCATCACTATATATAGCCCTAAATTAAGTTCTACAAATATACACCATATTCTCCTACATTCAGCACTAAGCCAATATTTCAATGGGGGAAGAAGTTTTTGAATCAACAATCAAAGTCACAATAAGTGATGATACTATGAAATCAGATATTTCCAAGAAATCATCTTCTCCTTCTTTGTTGACTAAACTACATGCAGGCTATTTTAGAATAAGCCTATCTTTAGGTGGTCAAGCCTTATTATGGAAAGTTCTAATTGAACATTTAGATAAATCACAAACTCTTCACCACTTATTTCATACTCTCCCTTCAACTACTTTCCTCTTACTATGGTGGATTTCCCTTTGTACCCTTATTATCCTCTCTTTTCTTTACATTTTAAGGTGTATTTTTCACTTCTCATTAGTTAAATCTGAGTTTTTACATCCTGTTGGTGTAAACTATCTCTTTGCTCCTTGGATTTCTTGGCTTTTGTTGCTACAATCAGCACCATTTAGTATTCCACATGTTGGTTCTTGCCAAGTTTTTTGGTGGATTTTCGTCGTTCCGGTTGGGATTCTTGATGTGAAAATATATGGACAATGGTTTACTACTGAGAAAAGGTTTTTATCAATGGTTGCAAATCCAACTAGCCAACTTTCTGTATTGGGAAATTTGACTGGTGCTTGGGTTGCAAGTAAAAAAGAATGGAAAGAGAGTGCTGTTTGTATATTTACATTAGGGTTAACACATTATTTGGTAGTGTTTATTACACTTTATCAAAGATTATCTGGTAGTAATAGCTTACCTGCTATGCTTAGACCTTCTTTCTTTTTGTTTGTGGCTGCACCTAGTATGGCTAGCTTAGCTTGGGCTTCTATTTCTGGGGATTTTGATATGTCATGCAGAATGCTCTTTTTTCTGTCACTATTTCTCTTCACTTCTTTGGTAAGTCTCTCATCTTCTTCTTTATTATATTAGCTTCAAAAGATACTATATATGCATTATATTATAATTAGGGACCTATCTAGTAGTCTTATTCCCATTTTAAATAGTCTTGTACATAGTACTTATTTAAAAACAAAATGAGGCCTAGAATCATAGTATTTTCTTTGTCGCAATTTATGTCATGCACTTTCCTTATTAGTGTGTCTAAAAATAATAATACCTTTCTATATTTAGAAATAATGAGTTATAAACTTTTTGTTTTATCCTTATAAGAAGTAAATATTTTGGACCACAAGTTTCAAAAGTCGTTCTTTCTTTCTTTCTTTCTTTCTTAAACTTCGTGATGCAATCAAAGTCGATCCCATAGAAAGAGATATGGAGTACAAAACATTTACATGTTCCTTCATATATATATATATATATATATATATATATATACACACACACACACATTAAGTTTCTTCAAAACTTCTTTTAATCAGTCCCAAAAAGAATGACATCATTTTATATTTAATAACAATTTAATTAACTTTAAACATCTCAGTTTACCCTTAATAAGAAGATCTATAGCCACATAAATTTCTCTGGCTTTTAAACCATAAATTTTAAAAATCTTTATTTTTCTAAAAAACATTGTGCCAAGTCAAGCATCCTCACATAAATTAGGACAGAAGGAGTATAACAATGTAATGAAATTTTACATCGGTATATTTAATCGGCTAAAACTACTTGCCATATTTTTACATCCATCTACAATTGGTTTATATTTAATTACCTCTTCTTTCTAAATTTAGTTGATTAATTTGCGAATGGAATGAGGAAATCCTACATATTGGCGGTGTGTGCATGCTAGCTGAACGTAACAATTTTGGTCCAAATTCTATATTTGACTTAAAAAGTACATTAAATATATACAAATTATTATGAATACAATAATAACTTAAAAGAATTAGAATGATCGACTCATAAACTTTAAATATCTAATGACTTTTCTTGTTGATGTGATATAGGTCTGTAGGCCAGCACTATTCAAGAAATCAATGAGAAAGTTCAATGTTGCATGGTGGGCTTATTCATTTCCACTTAGTTTCCTAGCCTTAGCCTCTGCACAATATGCACATCAAGTAAAAGGTCCTGTTTCTGCTGGACTTATGCTACTTCTCTCAGCCCTTTCAGTTCTTGTTTTTGTTGGTTTGACAGTTTCCACTGCTCTCAATCTTGACATGCTTTTGGCTGATAATGATCGCTATTTAAACTTCACCAAACGTAAATAGTCGTATCAAAGACAGCACCTTCTATCAGAAATGGAGAAAATATGCTATGGAAATTCTGTTCGGTCAGAAATTAATACAGACACAATGGGCTAGCTTCAACAATTTCAAGAAATAATTATGATATTGCCTAGTGCTAATATTATTGTGATTCCTAATAATATTGTCATTTCTTTTTTAAACTTCATGTTGATTCAAACTTTGCCTCATAAAGAGAAATAGTTTAAAAGTTTTGTACATTATTAATGTAATTTGACCTATTATATATGACAAGTTACTGAATTGCATTTTTTCTAGGTTCTAGGAAATTGCTTATCAGAAAATTTCAAGTAATTACTCCCTCCGTTCCAGTTTATGTGAACTTATTTCCTTTTTGGTCCGTTCCAAAAAGAATTATCCCTTTCTAAATTTGAAAACAATTTAGCTTAAACTTACAATTCTACCCTTAATGAGAAGCTTTTACAACCACACAAATACTCTGAGCCCCTTTTTAACTTGTTTAGGACCACAAATTCCAAAAGTCTTCATTTTTTCTTAAACTACATGCCCAATCAAACAGGTTCACATAAATTGGAATGGAGGGAGTAATAATCTTAGAATAAGTGACTCGACTAAATAATTTTCTTACACGGACAACATATAAAACATAAGGGATGAGATAGGAAATATTAACACATAACTAAGTAAATAAATGTGCATTTTTTGTATAATAAATTGGGCATTAAGATAGATAGTCACATACTTAAGCATGATAATGCAATACTCAGCGGTCGTGAATTCAACTCTTATGATCACCAATAATTTAAAAAAGAGTTTTCACGTGTTTGACTCATGGAACAACATACTTCCATTAGTTAAGTGTCTAATAAGAACGCAGGCGCCATAGCTGAACTGGAAAAAATTGTCAACGAAGTCGGCAATGATAACCAACCGAAACCTCATACAATTCCATGCACGAGTAAGCTTTAAAGTGACAACTAAATTAAACATCTCCTACTTGTCCACAAATGTTAACTTTCAATTCAAATTTTTTAAAGAAAAAAGTCGTACGATTCATAAGTGTACAAAGGATTCCGCATTCATGTAGGGTCCTGAAAAGGATCGTACCCTTAAGGATGTGATATAGACAGCTTACCTTAATGCAAATATTAGTGGCTATTTCCAAGACCCGAACTCGTGCCCTATAAATCACACAGAGATAATTTTACTGTGGTTGCTCTAAAAACTATAGCAACTTTAATGTTTCCTAGTAAAGTGCCAAGTATTATACACTACAAGAAAATAGGCCTTTAGCGAGGGGAAATTCGGTCGTTAAAACCCCTAATCCAGTCGTTATTAGTCACTAACGGCCACGAAAAAACCGGTCGTCGCCGGTCGCTAAAAGCCCCGACATTAAAAGTTTACGACCGGATCTCAAGTCGGTCGTTAAAAAACCTTTAGCGACAACAAGAAATCCGGTCGTTGTAGCTCCTTTTAGCGACCAAATTTTCCTTCGCTGCTTGTAATTCCGGTCGTTAAATCTTGTAATTACGACAACAAATTCAATCACTAAAAGTTCTTTAACCTTCGCTAGTTGTCTATTAGTTTTCCACAACAATCAAATCGAATCTTTCAGGGCTTAGGCATATAGACACATCTGAAAAGACACAATAATATGTGTCCATATAAATTTCATAGTCAATTACAAAGAACTAGTCATATTACAAGAATATACATGTACAATTTGTATGACAATATGTTGTCAACTCCTAACAAAAGAGAATAGAATCCATGTACAAGTGAAAACATCTTTAAACAACTCTAAAATAATAGAAAACATGTCTCTCTTGTGCTTCAACTTGTTTTTTACTATTTGTAGTTGCTTATACTTGCTCTGCACTTTTCTTAAAACTTGAAATTCTTGATCTCCTGAAAGGACAATGTTAAAAAAAAAATATTACTAGAAAAACTTCAAAATCCTAACAAGCATATAGACAGGCATGTGTCCAAATCTAAATAACAACGCCATGAGCAGGATGAGACAACAAGATACGCTTGTCAAATATACTTTTAGCCATTCTCATCTAGAGTAACATAGTGCGATATATTCCGTTATACTTGTATTGATAGGCTACACCTCTAATCTAATATTAATAAATTCTACTGCTTAATGCAAGACCCACTAGTATATAAATTTTAAATAAGTTTCTAATAAAACACTTTTACTTTAATTTTCCATGACACAACAATCATCCATAACAATAAACATGAGAGATAAGCATAACCGCAGCTTGACCAAACTAAGCTGAAATAAGTATCATGAATTTACTGCTATTTAGGATGAAAGAAAGCATAAATATTTCAAGAACTCACAACTAGTAGCCAATGTTGCTGTGTTCCTTAACTGTTCTTGGACTTCTGCTCTTTTACATAGGTAACCTGGTGACATACTCCTCCTTTGTATAGGTACGTTTGTAACTTCTACTAATTCTGAAAGCCGAGATGTAAGTTCACTGTGCAACTATCACCAGTTATCTAAATCCTTGAAATCTAAAGCAAGGTTCGAAACAATCGTCTATGATGTATCTCAATCATAGTTAACAAGAGTCATATTCACAATTAACCAAACCAATTATCTTTTCTACTAATGAGCACCAAATTGATTTCAAAAAATAACATACATATATATTCAATCACATAAACAAATTTAAAGGCAAAAAGAATCACAAAATACCAGTTATCTTCTACCAAGAAGTGATTGATTAATCATAGAATATCAGACAAATAAATTGCTAACTCATAACTTGCTTAAAATTTACTCGCACAAAAGTTCTCAAAAATAAACAAATAAGCTAAAAAAAAAAATAGATCCATCTGCAAACTGTAAGAAAGAACATTACAAAAGGATGCTCTTCATATTCTTATCCTTTTTTACCTTGAAAATTATAGCATTTAATCATA
>NW_017674840.1:19088-56928 GCF_001879085.1 Nicotiana attenuata | reverse complement strand
AAAAAAAAAAAAAAAAAAAAAAAAAAAAAAAAAAAAAAAAAAAAAAAAAAAAAAAAAAAAAAAAAAAAAAAAAAAAAAAAAAAAAAAAAAAAAAAAAAAAAAAAAAAAAAAAAAAAAAAAAAAAAAAAAAAAAAAAAAAAAAAAAAAAAAAAAAAAAAAAAAAAAAAAAAAAAAAAAAAAAAAAAAAAAAAAAAAAAAAAAAAAAAAAAAAAAAAAAAAAAAAAAAAAAAAAAAAAAAAAAAAAAAAAAAAAAAAAAAAAAAAAAAAAAAAAAAAAAAAAAAAAAAAAAAAAAAAAAAAAAAAAAAAAAAAAAAAAAAAAGACTCTACTCCAATTCAAAATCAAGTTGGAATTTCAAGTACTGTACAGGTAAAAATTTGCCGGAAATGCAAGCTGATGGCAAACAACCAAAAAACCATAAAGCAAATATTTATTTAACAAACTAACAAAGAAAGAAGACTTAAATCCAACTGGTGTTTTTATATCAAGTGGTCACGGTGGACAACAATCTAAAGGTAGAGAATGGTCAGTGGTAAATCGTTCACCTAGCAAAAAGAATTCACCAGGTCTTAAAAATCAGTTTTTAGCAGCAAAGAATGTAGATATTTCAAACTATTTTGATGTTCTTGTAATGAGCATGATCATGCTATTAAGGAGGTGCATGATCATGATGTGAAAGAGGCTGGGAAGAATACACAACAGGTGGTTGATGAGGCAAGGTATTTAACTGGAAAAACCAGCTCCCCAGGCAATGGAAGGCAGCAGCAAAACGTGCAGAAAACAGGTGCTCGGCTACAAGGCTAAGCTTGGCAGTAGGTGTACAAGCTGTTGATTGAGTTGATACTAGGGTTGAGGATGAAATGGCTACACATGACATACAAGCATCTCATGAAGCTCATGAAAATGCTGAAATTTCAGCTAGGCAACTATGTACAGCAGTTGTTCCTTCTGGTGCGAGTTGCGACTACTTCAGCTGAAGCTGTATTAGATGGGGTTAATCGACCTGTGTACGTCTAAGCGTGATAAAGCTACTGATGCTGGACTAATTAGTATGGAAGCTGGGCAGCACATCAACAAGGATGACTGGAAAATGGTGTCCAGTAAAAAAAGCACCCGAAACAATGGCAAAGTGCAGCAAGTTGAAAAAACTTCCGGACAGTACAGGTGTACGAAGTAGCTCAAACTATTTTGCTGCTCTTGTTAATGTAAATGAGGAAGATGTGAAGGCTACTGGGGATAATTTACATATGTTGGATCTTGATCAAAACAGCTTCTCGAGTCCAGCAGGTTTGAATCTAACCTCTCTTGGGGCACAAATATTGAAGAACATGAATCCAATGCATGCATGCACAGCAAATCTGGTTCAAAATCCTATAGCACAACATCACAAAGGTGTTGTTGATAATCCTCATGTATATAAGGTTCGACCGAACACCTCTAATCACGATATTCCATCCAATGACGCTGTTAGCTTTTCAGAAGAATCAGTGCACCCGACACACAATCGTGAGGCCCTATCCAGGATGTCTTCTGATGCTAAAAAAAAATAACTAGAAAGGAGGAAAGCAAGGAGGCAAATCTCCAGAAGCCACATCAGATAGAGGAGGAAGCTAGGTATAAGACATGGGCTGACCAAGTAGAAGAGGATGAAGATGATTTTGTTGATAGTTTGCAAGACGATAACAAGGAGGAGACATACCATGTTTCAAATAGCTACACATCAAATGATGAGGCAATCAAGGTGCAAGATGAGCAGGCTACTGTTTTGTCGAGCAAGAGAGGCTTAAGCCCAAATGCTCCAGCATTTGCACATACTGGGCAGAAGCAAAACACAGCAGTGGTGTTGAAGGATATGTCTAATGATAAGGATCAACGCAAGGCGGTAATTCCAGGTATGTCAACAAGTATAAGTGCGTCTTTGGCAAAATATAATATGACTCCTACAAATATACTTCAAGCTCTTGTGTCTCATGACAGGGATACTTTGAAAGCTCTTGACAATCCAAGAATGAGCAAGAGCTCTAGTTCCCGGATACAATCCTATTGAAGCATTTGGTGTGGATATGGGTCAAGGTTTCTATGAAGAAGGGGAAGAAGAGGAACTACTAAATGCCTCCTTTGCAAATGCAGCAAGGGATGGAGATCTCTCACCTAGACACTTGAGAAGTGGATCCAACAAAAACAAGAAGAAGGCACATGAGAGGAAACATAGTTGGGATGGCAAGGTGACACAAGAGGTTGTCGTTAGGAAGTCTCCAATGAGAATTGCAAAACAAAAGGCGGTTATCCCTACCACCTCCACAAGGTGAAATAGATCAAATAAAAAATGATGAAGTTTGAAGAATTGTTGAAGATAGTTGAAGAAGAAGTCAAGGAGCTACAATTTGAAGAGTTCACAAGATTGAAAAAGGAGGGGCAAGACTCTAATTTTTACCTTAGTTTTATTCTATCATTTCGTAAGTATTACCATATGTAATATCATCATAGAGTTTAACATACTCTGTGATGATCATAGAATACTTAGTCCTCTCTAGTTCTTATTGATGAGGTTGTTCATGCCTCAATAGGAATTGTACGGTAAGGTATAGCTCAGTAAGTGTTTGCTATTTGTCCTATGCCTTTGGGAATAATCCAAACGGCTATGAGATCATTCGCCCTCGCGAGACTTTGCCGGCAGCCACACCATGAGCCTCATCACGAGGCTGCCATTATAAGGCAATGGAGGCGCACATGGATGATTATATAGCCAAGGCATAGAGGTAACACTACTGCAGTTTTTGCTCCCTTACTTGTACTCTTCCTTTCTGATTTTTTTTCTTTTTATTATTAATTAAAATAGCTACTAGGAAGCCTGCCTAGTAGTATAATTTGCAACAAAAAAAAAATCTACTTACTTTGATATTGGAGTCATTCCCAGTAACAGTCAAAGTTCCATTTTCTCTTCAACTCTTTATTTTTTTTTTATCTTTCTCTCCCCCTCACCCCCCCCCCCCCAAATATAGTTTTTAAGCAATGTGTGAACCAATGTAAGCATTATACAGAGTTAATCAAAAGTTTTTTTTTTGAACTAAATCAATATGAAATTTAATTAAGGTTATAACAAATTCAATGTACATCTTAAAGAGGAAAATAAAAGCAAAGAGGGGCAATGGATCAGATGTTATGGCATAAATATAAGCAATCCTATTGCGAGAATTGAGATAAAATATGAATAGGACAATGCCAAACACAAATTAGGGCTCGAGGAGACCTTTGAATATAACTAACCAACAAGAGAAGAGTAAAACAACACTGAATGAACTGTTAGATTGCCAAACCATCGCAGGAACTTCTATTATAATACTCAAAAGTAGATTACTAGACCATCGCAGTTTCTGTAAAAGATAATAAATATGATAAAAAAAGAGATAATTGGAACTGCAAAAGAATACTCAATCTCACACTCCATAATTTCTACCGTAGGTCTAGTGATTTGGCGGAGATTTACCTTGATTAGAAAGAGAAGAAAATTGTCGATTGATTTTTTATTAGCCGCAAGTGATGAACAAATCAGCTTCAACCGCATAATTTACTCTTTGAAAACAGAGAGAATGCCTTAGTGTTCTTTATTTTCTCTTTCTCTTTTACTTTATTTTGGGGTGGGGGGTGCTGGAGGATGGGGTTGGGAAAAAAAAAAGAGGGAAAAAGTAGCGCCTAAATGTGTTGATTAATTTAGTTTTACCGAGATATTATACTTTTAAAGGAACAATATTTTCTCCCCGTTAACACTGAATTAAAAATTGGCTCTAACGACCGGAGAAAAAATTAGTCGTGATTAGTACACTTATAACGACCGGATTCATGTCCCTTCATTAAGAAGTGGTCGCTAAAGATCAAGTTTCTTGTAGTGATATCAACTTCTCTAGTTCTTCCTCTTCTGCATCTGAGCATGAAAGACGCTAATCCACCTTGGACTCCACCCTGGCAAGTGCACAAAATAATGTTTTCTTCATAGGTGTAAGATGCACTTGTTAGGATCGAAATAATGTCAGGTGTCATGCGAAAGATAGTAAAGCAAACCCTCAACGACAATAAATCAGACAATAAAAGAGAAATATACCAAAAGAGACGCAAACATATAACGTGGTTCGGTCAACTGACCTACGTCCACGGCGGAGATGAACAATCCACTGTATAAAAGAGAGTACAAAATATAGTGAGAACAACCTCACAAAGAGGCAAACACAAGTGACACACTTTAAAGTTCTCCCCCTAAATATGACTCTCAATCCCATATGGCTACTGTATACAGTAGAAATCGGGGCTACCCGATTTCATTCTTTGGTCGAGATAGGAATGTCACGTCAAAGAACTAAGACGTCGTGTCCGGACCAAGGTAGACATCGATTGCGACAAGAAAGAGGCAGACTTCGAGTGATATCGGCATAGCTTGATAACGGAAAAGGCGAGATATCCGCGATTGGTCGAGGATCGTGGCGTGAATCACGGAACGGATCAATCTACAGCAGTTAATTAGATGTTAATATGGTTTCCTACTATAATCAGAAGTGTACCTTATTTAGGACTCCTCTATTATATAAAGAGGGATCCCATTCATTTGTAAGGATCATCATTGTTCATTAACAAGAATATATACACTCATTATTTTCCTGCTATTTCACTTATTGTTCATCAGAGTTGCTTTATCATTTACTATTCTTACTATCCCACATCGAGAGTACCCCAAGTCGAGGTAGAGACCTGGCTAGCACACTGGTTTGATTTATTTTATTCTCTAGTTTATTCATTTACTTTCTTACTTATCAATTGGTATTGGACGAAATCACATATCCTTAAAACCACAATATAAGTTTAATTGTTATCTGAATTTAAGGGTAAACAATTTGGCGCCCACCGTGGAGCTAAGGATAATAGTGATTGTTCGGTGCTGATTCTGATAACACACATTATTTTACGCTTGTTCTTGTCAAGTATCTTTGCTCTCAGGTTAAAACATGTCAAACTCACAAAATGCACCCGCACATGGAGAAGATGGTCTCGGGTTTCACGAGGAAAACGATAATGTAATTGCTCCAGGAGCTGAGGTGCCACAAGCTAATCTAGGGGGAGCACCGGTTGCCAGTCCAGTCAATGTTAGTTCGCACGTTTCTTTAAATGCGGACCTGGGCGCGGACCCCGAAGGGAGTGTATGCAGAGAAGGCCAATCTGGTGGCCAAGGTACACAGGGCAGAGGAGACGGAGGAGTTAGTCTCTAGGTGATATTCGAGATGCTACGGGCTCAACAAGCCGATATTGCTTAGTTACAAAATAAACATAGAACTCCGAGTGGGGTCGAGCCAGAAATCACTCGCCGTATCGAGCCAGTGCGAGAAAGGTCGAATGGTAATGAATCAGGGACTAATCCCAATAATGAAAATGCTCGAGGAGCTTACCAAAAGAATTGAGTTAGGAGAGAAGAAAATTGAAGCTAATGATAAAAAAGTGGAAACATACAATTCCCGAGTTGATCAGATACCAGGGGCACCACCAATCTTGAAAGGGATGGATTCGAAGATTTTTGTATAAAAGCCGTTCCCTTCGAGTGCGGCTCCGAAACCCATTCCAAAGAAGTTTCGTATGCCGGACATACCTAAATACAATGGGACCACCGACCCCAACGAGTATGTCACCTCCTACACATGAGCCATCAAGGTTAATGATTTGGAAGATGATGAGATCGAATCTGTTTTATTGAAGAAGTTCGGGGAAACCCTATCGAAGGGAGCAATGATTTGGTACCACAATCTACCACCAAATTCCATCGACTCGTTTGCCATGTTGGCAGAATCTTTCGTAAAGGCACATGCCGGAGCCATAAAGGTTACGACAAGGAAATCGGACCTTTTCAAAGTAGGACAGAGGGATAATGAAATGTTGAGGGAGTTTGTATCCCGATTCCAAATGGAACGCATGGAATTGCCACCGGTCACAGATGATTGGGCCGTCCAAGCTTTCACTCAAGGATTGAATGAACAAAGTTTGATAGCATCATGTCAGCTGAAGCAAAATATGATCGAATATCCGGCTATAACTTGGGCAGATGTACACAATTGGTACCAATCGAAGATCAGGGTCGAGGATGACCAATTAGGAGCTCCTTCTGGTTCAGTGCATCCGAACAGGTCAGCCGCCAAAAATCAGAGGGACATCGATAGAGAGCCAAGATCAAACAAAGACCGATATAAATCGTACAACTCAGATCGCAGGAACAGTGGTCCAGGACGCAATCACGCCCGGAACGATCGGAGAAGTGATCGAGGACACAATTCTCGGGGACTCATGAGAAAAAATGGCTTTGAAAAGTACGCCGACCCCACAGAGGCACCTCGATTATTGGAGTATAATTTTAGTGTCGATGCGTTAGGTATTGTATCAGCAATTGGAAGAATCAAAGACACCAGGTGGCATAGGCCCATACAAACCGATCTTTCCCAAAGAAACCCCAATCGGATGTGTAAATATCATGGCACGCATGGTCACAGGACCGAGGATTGCTGGCAATTGAGAGACGAGGTAGCCCTCTTATTCAATAAGGGCCACCTTCGAGAATTCCTGAGTGATCGAGCCAAGAATAATTTCAATGAAAGGGACGCCAACAAGAAAATTGAATAGGAAGAGCCACAGCATGTAATTCATATGATCGTCGGAGGGTCGATATTCCACAAGGTCCCGTGTTCAAATGCACTAAGGTATCAATTACTAGGGAGAAACGGACCCGAGATTATGTGCCGGAAGGCACCGTATCATTCAACGACGAGGAGGCAGAAGGAATTTCTCAGCCTCACAACGATGCTCTGTTAATCTCTATCTCATTAAATAAAGTTCAAGTTAAGCATGTTTTAGTGGATCCAGGTAGCTCAGCAAATATCATCCGATCAAGGGTCGCGGAGCAACTCGGCCTACAGGATCAAATCGTGCCCGCAGCTCGAGTCTTGAACAGTTTCAATATGGCCAGTGAAACAACTAAAGGAGAGATTATCCTACCGGTGAACGTAGTTGGAACTATCCAAGATACCAAGTTTCACGTGATCGAGGGCGACATGAGGTACAACGCCCTACTCGGGAGGCCTTGGATCCACAACATGAGGACAGTCCCTTCGATTCTCCACCAAATGATGAAATTCCGAATGTTGGACGGGGTAAAAATAGTGTACGGGGAGCAGCATGCTGCAAAAGAAATGTTCGCGGTCGATGAGGTAATACCGATTTCGGCACTATCAATATCGGAAGGATCGGGCATTAAGGGTAAATAGGAAGCCAAATCGCAATCACCGCCACCAGCCTCGACCAAATTGGAGAAGCAGGAAATGGAAGAGGAAGAGGAAGATTTTTTGACCCCTCGAACTTTTGTTGTTCCCAAAGATTCTGATGCCACCAAATAAACGGTCGAAGAGCTAGAACAGGTTATATTGATCGAGCACCTGCCCGAGCGAAAGGTATACCTGGGAACGGGGTTAACCCCCGAAATAAGGAAAAAGCTTATTCATTTTCTTATTGATAACATAGATTGTTTTGCTTGGTCCCACTTAGACATGACAAGGATCCCGCCGAAAATAACAACGCATCGGCTAAGCCTGGACCCAAAGTTCAGACCGGTGAAATAGAAGAGAAGTCCCCAGTCCGAGGTAAAGCATGCATTCATAAAGGACGAGGTAACTAAGCTTCTCAAAATAGGGTCCATTCGAGAAGTAAAGTACCCCGAATAGTTAGCTAATATAGTCGTAGTTCCTAAAAAGAGGGAATAAACTTAGGATGTGTGTAGATTATAAAGATTTAAACAAGGCATGTCCCCAAGATTCTTTTCCACTACCTAACATCGATCGCATGATCGACGCCACAGCCGGCCACGAGATCCTTAGTTTTCTCGATGCCTTTTCCAAGTACAATCAAATTCAAATGGACCCGGAAGACCAAGAAAAGACTTCATTCATCACCATGTATGGAACATATTGTTATAATGTAATGGCCTTCGGGCTAAAAAACGCAGGAGCTACTTACCAACGCCTAGTAAATAAAATGTTCGAGGAACAGATAAGTAAATCATTGGAAGTATATATTGATGACATGCTAGTTAAACCCCTGCGCGCAGAGGACCATTTGACACATTTGCAGGAAACATTCAAGATTCTGAGAAAATAAAACATGAAGCTCAACCCCGAGAAATGCGTTTTTGGGGTCGGTTCGGGCAAGTTCCTTTGCTTTATGGTGTCAAATCGGGAAATCGAGATCAAGCCCGATAAAATCAAGGCTATCGAAGACATCACCGTCATAGACAGCATTAAAGCCGTGCAAAGGCTGGGGGGGCGGATAGCTGCCTTAGGCCGATTCATATCGAGATCGTCGGATCGGAGTCGAGATTCTTCTCTCTACTCAAAAAGAAGAACGATTTTGCCTGGACCCCGAAATGTCAACAGGCGTTAGAAGAATTGAAGCGATTCCTCTGGAGCCCACCATTGATTCATACTCCAAAGGCGGATAAAAAACTCTACTTATACTTGGCAGTCTTGGAGATCGCGGCAAGTGGTGTCCTGGTTCGAGAAGAGCAAGGTACGCAATTTCCTGTTTATTATGTAAGTCGAACTCTAGGAGAAGCAGAAACTAGATATCTACACTTAGAGAAACTGGCATTTGCGTTGATAAGCGCCTCTAGGAAGCTAAAACCGTATTTTCAATGTCACCCCATATGTGTACTAACCACTTACCCACTTCGTAACGTTTTTCATAAGCCCCAGCTATCTGGCCGATTGGCAAAATGGACCGTCGAACTCAGTGAGTACGATATCGAATATCAACCCCGAACGGCCATCAAGTCTCAATTTTTAACAGATGTTGTGGCTGATTTCACGCCAACCCTCCCGAAGTCGAGAAGGAACTCTTTTTAAAATCAGGTAAATCATCGGGGGTGTGGACCCTTTTCACAGACGGCGACTCGAATGTGAAGGGGTCCAGGCTGGGCATCGTTTTGAAGCCGCCCACGGGCAACACTATTAGACAATCTATCAAAACTTCTAAGCTGACTAACAATGAGGGGGGCCTCGAGGCCATGATTGCAGGTCTCGAACTAGCTAAAAGCTTGGGGGTGGAAGTCATTGAATCCAAGTGCGACTCTATGCTGGTAGTAAACCAAGTAAACAAAACCTTCGAGGTTTGAGAGGATAGAATGCAAAGATATTTGGACAAGTTGCATGTGACTTTGCACCATTTTAAAGAATGGACCTTGCAGCACGTACCTCGTGAGCAAAATAGTGAAGCCAATGCTCTTGCAAAGTTGGGGTCATCAGTCGAGGAGGACGAAATCAGCTCGGGGACTGTCGTTCAACTCTCGAGATCAGTGATCGAAGAAGGTCACGCTTAGATAAACTCCACAAGCTTCACTTGGGATTGGAGGAATAAATATATAGAGTATTTGAAAAATGGAAAGCTCCCATCGGAACCTAAAGAATCGAGGGCCCTACGAACAAAAGTTGCTCGATTCACATTGGCTGAAGATAGAACATTGTACAGGAGGACGTTTGACGGACCATTAGCAGTATGTTTGGGACCAGGGGACACCGATTATGTTCTACGAGAAGTCCATAAAGGTACTTGTGGGAAACACTCCGACGCCGAATCACTAGTTCACAAGGTCATCAGAGCAGGATACTATTGGGATAGTATGGGAAAAGACGCTAAGGAGTTTGTTCGAATATGTGATAAATGCCAAAGGTATGCACCAATGATCCATCAGCCCGGAGAACAACTTTATTTGGTCCTATCCCCATGGCCATTCATGAAATGGGGAATGGATATCGTCGGCCCTCTGCCATCGGCTCCATGTAAAGCTAAATTCATTTGTTTATGACAGACTATTTCTCTAAATGGGTGGAAGCACAAACCTTCGAGAAAGTCAGAGAAAAAGTTGTAGACTTCATCTGGGATCACATCGTATGCAGATTCGGGATACCTTCCGAAATCGTATGCGACAACGGAAAGCAGTTCATCGGCAGCAAGGTAACAAAGTTTCTCGAAGAACATAAAATAAAAAGGATCTTATCAACACGATATTATCCAAGTGGAAACGGACAAGCCGAGTCAATGAACAAAACCATCATTCAGAATCTAAAGAAAAGATTGAACGACGCCAAGGGAAAATGGAGAGAAATTCTACCGAGGTTCTTTGGGCATATCAAACAACAACGAAGTCCAATACAGGGGCAACCCCGTTCTCCTTAGTATATGGCTCCGAAGCCTTGATTCGGGTCGAAGTCGGAGAACCTAGCTCCAGATTTCGACATACAACGGAAGAATCAAATCACGAGGCTATGAATACTAACCTTGAACTATTGGATGAAAAACAAGAAGTCGCACTCGTTCGGATGGCTATGCAAAACAAAGAATCAATAGATATTATAAGAGAAGAACCAACCTTCGCAACTTCAGAATTGGGGACTTAGTCTTAAGAAAAGTCACCATCAACACTCAAGATCCTAATGAATGAAAACTCGGCCCAAATTGGGAAGTACCCTATCAAGTCCTCGATATCGTTGGGTAGGGATCTTACAAAATTGCACAGTGGAGGGCGAATAATTACCAAACAATTGGAATATATCGCTCCTCAAATGATATTATTGCTAAGGTATGACTTTCTCCCTTTCCATTTTTATTTGATACTAACTTGTTGCAAGTGTTAAAACGAAGATAAGCTCTTCAACATGAGGACCTTAGGTTTTAAAGCACGCGTTGCACTCTTTTTCCCTTAGATCGGTTTTTATCCCAAATGGGTTTTTTCGACGAGGTTTTTAACGAGGAAACAATTATATGTGCTACCTGGGGACAATTCAACAGTATCCGAGGCTTCTCTACAGTCAACCTCGAATACTGGGGGACATCACTAAACTATCGAATGAACCGTGTCCATATAGATTAATCGAGCCCCAATGGCAAAACATGTACGCATGTATAAATTATTCAAAGAATCATTTTTCCTTATCAAATACCTTGTGCCTCAAAGAAAATTTTCTACTATACAAGTTCCATACTTATGATTTTTGTGAAAAATGGCTCAAGGGCCAAGTATAAATGCATCGCGAACGAATCAACCCCCTTACTCGGGGACTGCCGTCGAAAATCAACATGTTCGAATTATCTAAAGACCTCAAAGAGGAACCCCTCAATATATAGGCCAAGGCCATCATTCTCGAGGACTAACACTTCGAACAAGTTCAAAGTGTTGATGGGAAAGTAAGACCAAGAGTCACGCCCAAAGGCTACGGACAAACTAAAGCGGCTCGGAGACGTCCGAACCCCGCAATAAAAATAGGCCTTCAAATTCTCCAAAAACCGATTAAAAGGCTACCCTCGGCAAAATAACCAAAGGGCTTTGATAAAATCAGCCCTCGAAAAACCTTAAGAGGTATCGAATTATTCAAATACAAACTTGTGCTAAGGCACAAAAAACAAAGGGGTTTCGATCAACACTAAACCCTCAAAAAACCCAATGGGTACTAAAAAAATATACATGCTAAGGCATAAGAATATTTTACTAAGTCCTTGAGCCGAAAGAGGGAAAAAATAGCCATCCTTTAGAGGCCATATCGGCCCAATTCAAAGAGCCCAAGGGCCAACACACTTTGAGTTCGAGAACACGTTCTCGCTCGATTCGAACCTAAGGGTCCCGCTATCCCGAAGTCGAACAGGAACCTACTCGACTACAGATCAAGGATCCTGTGTCGTTCAAAAAAAACCTAAGGGTCTTTTCGCTTCGAATTCAGGTTTCACTCGAATCCGACTATAAAAGCAGTATTATTATTGTGGCTTCGATCAAGTCATTTGAAACCAAAACCTCGAACATATTGTTGAAGCATAAAAATGTGCTAAAATTGTACAAGGCACGAAACATGTTTGAAGACAAAATTTGAAAAGGCATCCAAAAGAGAAATTTATTTATATATATGGGCAAAAATATGTACAAGGAACCGACAAGGGTCTTACAAAAGAGAAAAGGAAAAATAAAATCCTAACTATGCCCGGGGCTGATTTCTCCCTCGGGGGGAGATTCTCCTTCGGGCCCCTTGTCGTTAAGAGACCTGCCTTGGCTGCCTTCGTCATCATCGGAGGAGGCAAGTACCCTGGCATCGACTTGAAGCACCTTAGCTTGAGCTATCTCTTTGGAGAGGTCAAAACCTCAATCATGGATTTCCTCAAGGGTCTCCCTCCGAGATTAGCACTTGGCCATATCATTACTCCATCGCGCTCGATCGGCGGCCTCCCTCACCTGAGTTTGGGCAGCCTCGGCATCAGCCAGGTGTACGGCTATGGACTTGTCATATAAGACCTTCGCCTTTTCGACCTCCGCCTTGGCCTCAGCAAGCTCGGCCTCAAGTTCTTCGATCCTTTTGGCTTGGGCTGAGCTCTTCTCTTTAGTACTCCGAAGTTGAACTTCAGCTGATGACAGTCGCACCAAGGTAACCTCTTTCTCCGTAGCTAGGCGGTCCATGTTCTCTTTCCACAGATTACAGTCAGCCTTCACTTGATCGACTTCCCCCCGGAGCAGCTCGATCCTTTCAATCTTTTGCTGCAACTGAGACATCGAGGTGTTATCCTCCACTCTTGGGTCAAGCCCATATGTTCTCAAAAGGATATTTACCTGCTCGTCCAGTTCGGCCTCTTCCTTGCGATCCTGGGCTACGTCTTCTCGAAGATCCCTAAGCTCTTCATCCTTCTGACCGCAAAGGAGCTTCAAAGCATTCCTCTCTTCCGAGGTCTTCTGGAGTTCGACCTCGCATTGGCTCAGGAGAGACTTGGTAAAAGCCTATATGAGAAGAAAGATACAAGTTAGGTTAAAGAGAGAAGAAGGAAAAGGAAATTGCAACAATGGGGATTAGTACTTACTCGAGATAAAAGGCGTTGGGCCTCTTCAAAGAGGGTAGACACATCATTGAGATCAGCGGCATCATCGACCCCGGTAAAACAATCCCGGAAGGGATCCTCTTCATTGGGGACTTCGCCTATGACGGGGGTCTGTAGAGCCCAAGCATCCCTTATAGCCTCCTCAGAAAAGGCCGGTAGAGAAGGAGAGTGACCTACTGTCACAACCCCGAGCGAACCGCTCGGGGGGCCCTATTCAGCCCTGGGGGTCTCAGAATCGGCCCCCTCCGGTATGTTCGTTGATGGCCGAGGGATAACCTCAACCTCAAGCGATTCGGGGGCTTTGCCCGAATCTTTCTTCAAGGCCTCCTCATCACGAGGCCGGGGTCTCGACAATCACCTCCGACTTGGAAGGCTCGGAGGCATCGATCGGCTTCCTTGCTCGAACCACCAGCGCCGAGTCATCACCCTTATCTTCCTCTTCTTCTTCCCCCAGCTGGCGGACCGACTCTATAGTCAGAGGGATGACATTTCTCCTGCGTTTTCGAGCTGGAGCCTTTTTAGGTTAGGGGTCCTCGGATTCCGAGACCCTCTTTCTCTTGTTATCTTTCCCCGACTTCGGAATCGGGGACTCGGCCTCTTCCCCAAGCAGGGCCGGCCTCATTTTAGCAACGTCTCCGTGGCCTGCATAAAAGGGAGTCAAGTATAAATAAAAAGAAACGTTTCATAAAAAGGCATCGAAAGCATACAGGATAAGCTTACCATGATTCTTGGCTTCCTATCTGCCTCTTGCCAAGTCACGGCAGCAGCGCTCGGCATGGGAGAAAGTCGAGGCCAACTTCCGAACCCAGTCTTTGAGGTCAGGGACCGCATGAGGCATCTAGGCAACCGCTGCATAACAGATGTAAGTATTACATAAGGCAAAAAATAGAGTACGAAGACTAGTGGATAATACGTTACTTACGATCGGGGTTCCACTTCTCAGGGAACGACAGTTTCTCCTCTGGGATGAGGTCACATGTCCTTACCCGCATGAAGCGGCTCAACAATCCAGCATATTATGTTGGTACTTTCTGTGTTTCAGTTAGGGTATTTTTGTCCAGATTTTATCTGCACATAAAATAGTGGCTATTTTTCAATGACTTTGCAAATGCTAGCTATTTTTCAATTACCATTCCAAAAACTGGCAAGACCATTCTATTTTACTTTGATATATTCTCCACTTTAGGCCAAGCCCGTAAAATTTTTCCCAAAAGGCCTCACGCCATTAAGAGTATCCAACTCCTTATAAGTAGCTTCTTTTTTGTTTTTACTTTCCATGCGGGAGACTTTGTCCATGCACACCCAACAATCTCCCCCTTGAACTAAGTTTAACATGACCCATCATCATTTATGGGATAATTTGGAGGTTAACTGTGTGCCACTCACATGATCTTGGGTTTTTACAATCACCGAAGCCCAAAGGTTGTGTATGTATCTTCAAAGCTACGGGTAAAGGTCGTAACCCCATAGACGGGCAAAATATTAAGTTAGGCCCCGCGCCATACTCTGCCATCTCCGTAGTTCTGCCGCCAAACCAGTGGCTCTAATAGCAGTTATTAGGTTACAACGGCCCAAAGATACTCTTAACATGGCGTAATATTGTCTGCTTTAGACCAAGCCCGCACGGTTTTCACCAAAAGGCCTCACACCATTAAGAGTATCCAACTCCTTATAAGTAGATTCTTTTTCTTTTCTACTTTTCATGTGTGATTTTGTTGACACAGACCCAATATTTCTTTCCCGGATGTTACAAGATAGTAGTATATCATAGTCCTTAAGCAACTCAAGCCACGCTGCTATCTCAAATTCAAATCATTCTGCTTGAACATGTGTTGAAGATTCTGATGGTAAGTATAAAACTCACATGACGCGCCATACATAACGCCTACAAATCTTGAGTGCATGTACAACAGCTGCCAACTCTAAATCATGAATTGGATAATTCTTCTCAAGAGGCTTAAACTGCCGTAATGCATTAGCAATAACTTTATCATCCTGCATCAACATGCTACTCAGAGGCGGACCTACCCTTAGTATAGGGGTTCACCGGCCCCGGATAATTTCGAAAAAAAATAGATGTATATATCTTAAATAACAAGTATATTTTGATTGGCACCCTAAAACTCACATTTTAGACAGTTGTATTGGTCGATTTAAGGGGATACAACTTGACTTTCAATGTGTTGTCTGGGTTCCATTCCCACTCGAGCATTTGCTTAAATTTTTATTCGATAGTGGTGTCCCTGCCAATTTTAAATTCTGGTTCCGCTTCTGACGCCACCAAAACTAATGCGTGAAGCATTACAATACACTATGTATGACTCCAAACTTGTGGGCAACAGCAATATTGGTCGTAGTCAAAGTAATCTTGAGCTTCTGATGCTCTCGTCACACTCATCACACCATCTAAAACGTACACCTTTCTGAATCAACTTAGTCAATGGCACTGCAATTAAAAAAAAATAATCGTTACATAACTAATTTAGAAGTATTAAATATGAAAATTTTATTTCATAAAACTATATGTTCTTGAAATAACGACGAGATAGCTAACAACGTACACATCTTTGAAGTGACAATTTGAACACAAAGTTTGAGTCGCTCTGGAAATACCAACTCCATTAATGAGGTTTTTGTTTGAGGGTCCCTCTCGTCTCTTAATCATATGGAATTAATAATATTACTTTTTTATAAACGAGGTGTGCTGAATTTCGGGACGCAATTAAACCATATGAAATCCAATTGAACTTGACTACAATTTTACTTGAACCATGTGCCTCTGCGATTATTAAGGCAGGGTGCAATTGTACTAGTGGAACGATTTGAATTTGAGATAGCAGTGTTTTAGAACTAAATTTCGTGTTTCGAAGTCATTAGGACCTTATTCTAGCCTTCCTCAATTTGCGTGCGCAGTCCGGGTGTTGATTCGGAAGGCTTATATGTTAAAAACTGATAAAAATACGATTGTTTTACTTAAAAATTAATTTGAGTTGACTTCGGTCAACGTTTTGAGTAAAAGGATTCGTATTTTGACGGTCTTGGTGGGTCCGTATCGAAATATGTGACCTGGGCGTATGCCCGAAATTGAATTCGAGGTCCCTAGCATGAGTTATGAATTATTGTTGAAAATTGAAAGTCTGAAAGTTCAATGGTTTTTAAGAATTGGTTGATGTTTGATCCTGTTGATAGCGGGTCTGATTTTGGTTTCGGAGCCCGGTACAGGTCCATTATTATATTTATGACTTGTTTGTGAAATTTGGTGAGAAATGGAGCTGGTTTGACGTGATTCGGACGTCCGATTGTGAAAATAGAAGTTTCAAAGTTTTCTTGAAAATTTCATTTGATTTGGTGTTCAATTCGTAGTTCTAGGTGTTATTTTGGTGATTTGATCGCGCGAGCAAGTTCGTATGATGTATTAGGACTTGTGTGCATGTTTGGTTTGGAGCCCCGAGGGCTCGGGTGAGTTTCGGATAGGCTACGGAGTGTTTTGAACTTAGAAAACACAGCAGTTGCTGCAACTGATCTACAGACTTTGCATTTGCGAGGTCTGGCTCGCAAATGCAAGCCTCGCATTTGCGAAGAGGCCATTGCATTTGCGAGCAGCGGGCTGGGAGGGTGACCTTCGCATTTGCGAAGTTTTGATCGCACTTGCGATCCTGGCAGTCCGCATTTGCGAACAATGGTTCGCATTTGCGAGGTCAGCAGACTCTGTCATCCTACGCATTTGCGATGACTTGTTCGCATTTGTGAATCCCAAGTCGCAAATGCGATACCTGCAACTGATCAAATAGTTAGAAAAACGGAATTTTCACTCATTCTTCAAATTTTCAAAACAAGAACAACCTAGGGGCAATTTTTCCAAGGCCCTTCTTCCCATATTCATTGGTAAGTGATTTTAACCCACTTTCTTTCAATCTTTCATTACATTGCACAAGTTTCTAGCCTAAAATCTAGTGTTTCTATGGAGGAAATTGGGGGTTTGGGTAGAATTAGGGATTTTTGAGAAATTAGGATTTAGACCTCAAATTGAGGTCGGATTCCAAAACTAATTACATAATTGGGCTCGGGGATGAATGGGTGAAAGGATTTTGGTCCGAACCTCGGATTTTGACCAAGCGGGCCCGGGGTCAGTTTTTGACTTTTGGGGAAAAGTTTGAAAATTCTAAATTTATGCATTTTAATTGATTTCATTAGCAATATTTGATATTATTTAGTCAATTGTGGTTAGATATGAGTGGTTTGGAGGCGAATTCTAAGGGAAAGGCCCCGGTAGAGCTTTGAATTGACTGCGGAGTGATTTAAGTGTCTTGGTTAACCTTGACTTGAGGGAATTAGGAACCCTCGGACTATGTGCTATGTGAATTTCATGTGAGCGGCGTATATGCAAGGTGACAAGTGCTTATACGCCGCCGAATTATCTGAATTCCCTGATTTTCCGCTTTTTCTTGATTATTTCCTTCCCTGTCTTAATTGTTATATGCTCTAAATGCTTTCCATGCTTAACTGCTACTAGTAAATCAATACCTTCTCCTATTATTGATGTTAGCCCTTCCATAGTTTCATGATTCCCTGCTATTTGCTTAAATGGACTTACTTGCACCTTCTAATTGTCAATTGTTGGATTGGTCTCGCTATGTAGTATTACTCGTGTAGATTTCTTTATTGTTCAAGTTCCCTTCTGGTTCAATTTGGTATTTACTGATCGTAAAGGTTTTGTGGTTGAACTATTGATTTGATTGTGCTTTGAGTTTTTGGTACTAATATGGTTGGATCGGGCTGCACGTCGCAGCAGGTGTAATAAGGGTGGATTGATATGGTGGAATAAGGGTGAATATGTTCTATACGGTGGGATCGGGTTGCACGCCGCAACAGGTGTAATAAGGGTGGATTGATATGGTGAAATAAGGTTGAACTACGATACTGATATTGCTATATGGTGGGATCGGGTTGCGCGCCGCAACATGTTTATGTATATTATCTCTGTTGTTGATGCTATAATGGTGAAATAAGGGAGGATTATGTGTTGTTTGGTGGGATCGGGTTGCGCGCTACAACAACCTATATGCTTTCATTTCTTGAGCTACGTTGGTTTCCGGTATTCTTATTTGGACTATTAAAGATTGGTAATTCTGGACAACACCGGTTTATTCTTGAGTCTGTGGTTATTGTTCTCAGTTGACTGTTTAATTATGTTCAGTATTTCTATTTTTATGTCATTATTATATATACCGCGTACAAGTTGTAGTGTAAGTGACCCGCCTTAGCCTCGTCACTACTACGTCGAGGTTAGGCTCGAAACTTACCAGTACATGGATAATATGTTCTAACGTTGGTTTGCCTAGCAAGTGAAATGTTAGCCGCCATCACGGTCCCGACGGTGGGATTCTGGGTCGTCACAAGTTGGTATTAGAGCACTAGGTTGCATAGGTCTCACGAGTCATGAGCAAACCTAGTAGAGTCTGGAGGATCGGTACGGAGATGTCTGTACTTATCTTCTAGAGGATATGGAATTAGGAACAATTTCACTTCTATTCTTCTCTGTCGTGCAATTTTATTCTATCATTGCTGATTGAACCCTTCTATTCTGTTCTCTCGCAGATGGCGAGAACACGCACCGCATCATCAGCTGGACAGCAGCCGGAGCCCTCAACAGCAGCTCCTACGAGAGGCAGAGGTCGAGGCCGAGGTCGCGCCAGAGGCCGAGGCAGGGGCAGAGCTCAGCCCAGAGCTCGAGCAGCAGCACCAGCGGTAGAGCCTCAAGTGGAGTTTGACGAGGAGGTTCCAGCCCAAACTGTGCCTGTCGGACCAGCTCAGGTCCCGGAGGGGTTCATCGCCACCCCAGTGCTATAGGATGCTTTGGTCCGTTTGGTGGGCCTTATGGAGAGTGTGGCCCAGGCCGGCATATTTCCCATGGCACCAGCCGTCTCTCAGGCTGGGGGAGGAGCACAGACTCCCGCTACTCACACTCCGGAGCAGATGGCTCCCTAGTATCAGACTCCAGCAGCCCCGCCGGTTGGAGTAGTTCAGCCAGTTGTTGCGGCACAAGCCGGTGGTGGACATGCTATGTCTCCTGGGGGTTTATTGAGATTGGACAAGTTCACCAAGCTTTTCCCGGATCACTACAGTGGTACACCTTCTGAGGACCCGCAGGATTATCTTGACCGCTGCCATGAGGTATTGCGTAACATGGCGATAGTTGAGACCAATGGGGTCAATTTTGCTATGTTTCAGATGACGGGTTCCACCAAGAGATAGTGGAAGGATTTTGAGTTGACCAGACCAGCTGGGTCGTCTGCTCTTACTTGGGACCAGGTCCATCAGATATTTCTTGAGAAGTTCCTTCCTATCACTCAGAGAGAGAGCTACCGCAAGTAGTTCGGGCGCCTCCAGCAGGGCAGTATGACCGTCACCCAGTATGATACCCGCTTTGTGGACATAGCCCGTCATGTTATTCTTTTGCTTCCTACCGAGCGAGAGAGATAGAGAGAGAGGGAGGAGGAGGTTTATTGAGGGACTTGCTCATCCTATCAAGTTGCATATGGCCAAGGAGACCGGGAGTGAGATTTCATTTCAGACGGCTGCCAATGTCGCCAGGCGGATCGAGGATGTTCTTTCACAGGAGAGAGGGCAGGGGTCTAATAAGAGGCCTCGTCATTCCGGCGGATTTAGTGGTGCCTCATCTGGAGGCAGGGGTACTTTCGGTAGGGGTCATCCATCTAGGCCATATCATTCAGCGATTCAGGCATCCCACAGTGCTTCAGGTAGTCTTGGTCCTTATGTGCCTCATTATGGACAGCTAACCTACAATGCACCACCAGCTCCTATCAGTGCACCTCCTATTCAGAGTTATTACCATGGTCATCCGGCCCGTTCGGGCCAGTCTCAGTTTCAGCAGCCATAGCACCAGGATGGATGTTTTGAGTGTGGTGGTTTTGGGCATATCAGGAGGACCTGTCCGAGATTATTGGGCGGTACGCCACAGCAGAGTTCTCGTGTCATGATTCCGGCACCGGGTGCACCACCGCCCGCAGCCAGCTAGAAGTAGGGGTCAGGCAATCAGAGGTAGAGGTCAGGCCGCTAGAGGTGGAGGTCAGGCCGTTAGAGGTGGAGGTCAGCCCACTAGAGGTGGAGGCCATCCAGCAGGAGGCCGTCCTAGGGATGTGGTTCAGAGTGGTGGGGCCTAACCTCGATGTTATGCTTTCCCAGCCAGGTCTGAGGCGGAGTCGTCTGATGCTATTATCACAGGTATTGTTTCAGTTTGCAGTAGAGATGCTTCAGTTCTATTTGATCCGGGTTCTACTTATTCCTATGTGTCATCCTATTTTGCTTCATATTTGGTTGTGCCTTGTGATTCTTTGAGTGCTCTTGTGTATGTGTCCACACATGTGGGGGATGCTATTATTGTGGACCACGTTTATCGTTCGTGTGTGGTTACCATTGGGAGTCTTGAGACTAGTGTAGACCTCCTACTTCTCGATATGGTAGACTTTGACGTTATCTTGGGTATGAATTGGCTGTCACCTTATTATGCTATATGGATTGTCACGCCAAGACGGTGACCTTAGCCCTGCCGAGGTTGCCTCGATTAGAATGGAGAGGAACTCTTGGCCTTTCTACCAGTAGGGTTATCTCTTATGTGAAGGCTCGACATATGGTCGAGAAGGGGTGTCTAGCTTATTTGGCTTATGTCCGCGATTCTAGTGCGGAGTTTCCTTCCATGGATTCAATGCCAGTTGTTCGAGAGTTTCCAGAGGTGTTTCCTGCAGACTTGCCGGGGATGCCACCCGACAGGGATATTGACTTCTGTATTGATTTGGCTCCGGGAACTCAGCCCATTTCTATTCCGCCATACCGCATGGCCCCGCCAGATTTGAAAGAATTGAAGGAGCAGTTGCAAGATTTGCTTGACAAGGGCTTCATTAGACCTAGTGTCTCGCCCTGGGGTGCGCCTGTGTTGTTTGTGAAGAAAAATGATGGTTCGATGAGGATGTGCATAGATTATCGATAGTTGAACAAAGTCACCATCAAGAACAAGTATTCGTTGCCGAGGATTGATGACTTATTTGATAAGCTTCAGCGTGCCAAGGTATTTTTGAAGATTGATTTGGCTACCATAAGTTGAGGATCAAGGCATCCGATGTCCCTAAGATAGCTTTTCGGACTCGGTACGGGCATTATAAGTTCCTAGTGATGTCATTTGGGCTGACAAATGCCCCGGCAGCATTTATGGATTTGATGAACCGGGTGTTCAAGCCTTATCTGGATTCCTTCGTGATTGTGTTTATTGATGATATCTTGATCTACTCCCGCAGTCGAGAGGGGCACGAGCAGCATCTTCGGATCGTACTTCAGACTATGAGAGACAACCAGTTATATGCTAAGTTTTCAAAATGCGAGTTTTGGTTGAGCTCAGTCGCTTTCTTAGGGCATGTTGTATCAGTAGGGGGCATTCAGGTGGATCCTAAGAAGATTGAGGCAGTTTAGAACTGGCCCAGACCCACTTCAGCTACGGAGATCCAGAGTTTCTTGGGATTGGCGGGTTATTATCGTCAGTTTGTGGAGGGGTTTTCCTCTATAGCAGCCCCATTGACCAGGTTGACCTAGAAGGTTTCCCCGTTCAGGTGGTCAGATGAGTGTGAGGTGAGCTTTCAGAAGCTCATGACTGCTTTGACTACGGTGCCAGTGTTGGTGTTGCCCACACGTTCAGGATCTTATACGGTATATTGCGATGCATCTCGTATTGAACTTGGTGCGGTGTTGATGCAGAAGGAAAGGTAATTGCATATGCTTCGCGGTAGCTGAAGGTTCACGAGAAGAATTATCCTGTTCATGACTTAGAGCCGGCAACCATTGTTCATGAGATCAAGATTTGGAGTCACTATCTTTACGGCATATCGTGTGAGGTATTCACGGATCAACAGAGCTTGCAGTATTTGTTCAAACAAAAGGAGCTCAATTTGAGGCAGAGGAGATGGTTGGAGCTATTGAAGGACTATGATATCACCATCTTGTATCATCCCGGGAAGGCCAATGTGGTGGTCGATGCTTTGAGTAGAAAGTGAGAGAGTATGGGCAGCCTTGCGTACATTCCAGTCGGTGAGAGACCTCTTGCATTAGATGTTCAGGCTTTGGCCTATCGGTTCGTGATGTTGGATGTTTCTGAGCCCAGTCATGTTCTAGCTTATATAGTTGCTCTGTCTTTCTTGTTTGAGCGCATCAGGGAGCAGCAGTATGATGACCCTATTTGCTTGTCCTTAGGGACACAGTGCGGCACGGTGATGCCAAGAAGGTTACTGTTGGGGATGATGGAGTTTTGAGGATGCAGGGTCGTATTTGTGTGCCTAATGTAGATGGGATTCGTGAGTTGATCCTTGAGGAGGCCTACAGTTCCCGGTATTCTATTCATTCGGGTGACGCCAAGATGTATCAGGACTTGTGGCAGCATTATTGGTGGAGGAGGATGAAGAAGGACATAGTTGCATATGTAGCTCGGTGTCTAAATTGTCAACAAGTAAAGTATGAGCATCAGAGACCTAGTAGTTTGCTTCAGAAGATAGAGATTCCTGAGTGGAAGTGGGAGCGTATCACTATGGATTTTATTGTTGGACTCCCACGGACTCAGAAGAAGTTCAATGTTGTTTGGGTCATTGTGGATAGGCTGACCAAGTCAGCGCATTTCATTCCTGTGGCAGTTACCAATTCTTTAGAGCGGTTGGCAGAGATTTACATCCGCGAGATCGTTCGTCTTCACGATGTGCCCGTGTCAATCATTTTGGATCAAGGTACGCAGTTCACCACGCATTTCTGGAGGGCAGTGCAGCGTGAGTTGGGCACGCAGGTTGAGTTGAGCATAGCATTTCATCCTCAGACGGACGGACAGTCCCACTATTCAGATATTGGAGGATATGCTCCGCGCTTGTGTAATAGACTTCGGAGGCTCTTGGGATCAATTCTTGCCACTTGCGGAGTTTGCCAACAACAACAGCTATCAGTCGAGCATTCAGATGGCTCCCTATGAGGCATTATATGGTAGGCGGTGCAGATTGCCGGTTGGATGGTTCGAGCGGGGAGAGGCTCGGTTGTTGGGTACAGATTTATTGTAGGATGCCTTGGATAAGGTCAAGATTATTCAGGATCGACTTCGCACAGCTCAGTCCAGGCAAAAGAGTTATGCCGACCGTAGAGTTCGTGATGTTGCATTCATGGTCGAGAGAGAGTGTTGCTCCAGGTATCACCCATGAAGAGTGTGATGAGGTTCGGAAAGAAGGTCAAGTTGATCCCTAGGTATATCGGACCTTTTGAGATTCTTGAGCGAGTGGGAGAGGTGGCCTACAGACTTGTGTTGCCACCTGGTTTCTCAGCAGTTCATTCGGTGTTCCATGTGCCCATGCTCCGGAAGTATCTCGACGATCCCTCCCACGTGTTAGATTTCAGCACTGTCCAGCTGGACAAGGATTTGACTTATGAGGAGGAGCCAGTCGCTATTCTAGCCCGGCAGGTTCGTCAGTTGAGATCGAAGAGCTATCCTTCAGTTCGAGTGCAGTGGAGAGGTCAGCCCGTTGAGGCAGCTACCTGGGAGTCCGAGTCGGACATGTGGAGTAGATATCCCCACCTTTTCACCAGTCCAGGTACTTTTCTATGTCCGTTCGAGGACGAACAGTAGAGAATGTGATGACCCGATAGGTCATCTTATGTTTAAGAACCATTCCATGTTTCGAAGCCTTTAAAAACCTCATTTTAGCCTTCTTTGATTTGTGTGCACAGTCCGAGTGTTGATCCGGAAAGCTTATATGTTAAAAACTGATAAAAATACGATTGTTTTACTTAAAAATTAATTTGAGTTGACTTCGGTCAACGTTTTGAGTAAAAGGATCCGTATTTTGACGGTATTGGTGGGTCCGTATCGAAATATGGGACCTGGGCGTATGCCCGGAATCGAATTCGAGGTCCCTAGCATGAGTTATGAATTATTGTTGAAAATTGAAAGTCTGAAAGTTCAATGGTTTTAAAGAATTGGTTGATGTTTGGTCTTGTTGATACCGGGTCTGTATTTTGGTTCCGGAGCCTGGTACAGGTCCATTATTATATTTATGACTTGTTTGTGAAATTTGGTGAGAAACGGAGCTGGTTTGACGTGATTCGGACGTCCGATTGTGAAAATAGAAGTTTCAAAGTTTTTTGAAAATTTTATTTGATTTGGTGTTCGATTCGTAGTTCTAGGTGTTATTTTGGTGATTTGATCGCGCGAGCAAGTTCGTATGATGTATTAGGACTTGTGTGCATGTTTGGTTTGGAGCCCCGAGGGCTCGGGTAAGTTTCGGATAGGCTACGGAGTGTTTTAAACTTAGAAAACACAGCAGTTGCTGCAAGTGATCTGCAGACTTCGCATTTGCGAGGTCTGGCTCGCAAATGCGAGCCTCGCATTTGCAAAGAGGCCATCGCATTTGCGAGCAGTAGGCTGGGACAGAGACCTTCGCATTTCTGATGTTTTAATCGCATTTGCAATCCTGGCATTCCGCATTTGCGAACACTGGTTCGCATTTGCGAGGTCAGCAGGCTTAGTCATCCTTCGCATTTGCGATGACTTGTTCGCATTTGCGGGGTTTGCATTTGCGAACCCTAGGTCGCAAATGCGATACCTGCAACTGATCAAATAGTTAGAAAAACGGGATTTTCACTCATTCTTCAAATTTTCAAAACAAGAACAACCTAGGGGCGATTTTCCAAGACCTTTCTTCCCAATTCAATGGTAAGTGATTTAAACCCACTTTCTTTCAACCTTTCATTACATTTCACAAGTTTTTAACCTAAAATCTAGTGTTTCTATGGTGAAAATCGGGGGTTAGGGTAGAATTAGGGACTTTTGAGAAATTGGGATTTAGGCCTCAAATTGAGGTCGGATTTCAAAATTAATTATATAACCAAGCTCGAGGGTGAATGGGTGAATGAATTTTGGTCCGAACCTCGGATTTTGACCAAGCGGGCCCGGGGTCGGTTTTTTACTTTTGGGAAAAAGTTTGGAAATTCTAAATTTATGCATTGTAATTGATTCCTTTAGCAATATTTGATATTATTTAGTCAATTGTGGTTAGATACGAGTGGTTTGGAGGCGAATTCTAGGGGAAAGGCCCCGGTAGAGCTTTGAATTGATAGCGGAGTGAGGTAAGTGTCTTGGTTAACCTTGAATTGAGGGAATTAGGAACCCTCGGACTATGTGCTATGTGAATTTCATGTGAGCGGTGTATATGTGAGGTGACGAGTGCTTATACGCCTTCGAATTATCTGTTTTCCCTGATTTTCCGCTTTTTCTTGATTATTTCCTTCCTTGTCTTAATTGTTATATGCTCTAAATGCTTTCCTTGCTTAACTGCTACTTGTAAATCAATACCTTCTCCTATTATCTATGTTAGCCCTTCCATAGTTTCATGATTCCCTGCTATTTGCTTAAATTGACTTACGTGCACCATATAATTGTCAATTGCTGGATTGGTCTCGCTATGTAGTATTACTCGTGTAGATTTTTTTATTGTTCAAGTTCCCTTCTGGTTCAGTTTTGTATTTACTGATTATAAAGGTTTTGTGGTTGAACTATTGATTTGATTGTGTTTTGAGTATTTGGTACTGATATTGTGGGATCGGGATGCACGCCGCAACATGTGTAATAAGGGTAGATTGATATGGTGGAATAAGGGTGAGTATCTTCTATATGGTGGGATCGGGTTGCACGCCGGAACAGGTGTAATAAGGGTGGATTGATATGGCGAAATAAGGGTAAACTACGATACTGATATTGATATATGGTGGGATCGGGTTGCGCGCCGCAACATGTTTACGTATATTACTCTATTGTGATGCTATCACGGTGAAATAAGGGAGAATTTTGTGTTGTCTGGTGGGATCGGGTTGCGCACCGCAACAAACTATATACTTTCATTTCTTGAGCTGCGTTGGTTTCCGGTATTCTTATTTGGACTGTTAAAGATTGGTAATTCTGGACGACACTGGTTTATTCTTGAGTCTGTGGTTATTATTCTCAGCTGACTGTTTAATTCTATTCAGTATTTCTATTTTTCTGTCATTATTATATATACCGCGTACAGGTTGTAGTGTAAGTGACCCGCCTTAGCCTCATCACTACTTCGTCGAGGTTAGGCTCGACACTTACCAGTATATGGGATCGGTTGTACTGATACTACACTCTGCACTTCTGTGCAGATTTTGGAGTCGGTCCCAGCGACGGCTACTAGAGAGCTCGGATCAGACAGTAACTGAGACTTGAGGTACAGTTGCTCAGCGTCGCAGCCCATGGAGTCCCCTTCCCCTTTCTATTTAGCTGTGTAATTTCATTCAGACAGCTTAGTGTTTATTTCAGACCCTTGTATGTTATATTCTAGTAGCTCGTGCACTTGTGACTAGGGCTGTGCATAATTTGGCAAATACCGAATTACCGTACCGAAACCGAAAATTTTGGTATTTGGTATTCGATATTTTGATATTCGGTATGGTATTTGGTTTAAGTTTAAAAAAAAATATGGTATTAGGTATGGTATTTGGTATTTTTTAATGAAATACCGAAATACCGATACCGTAAAGAAATATATATTATATTACACAAAATACATATTATTAATTATAACAAAATATAAAAAATCGAAATTTTACTTTCCTTTATTCTCTAAGTTCATCAATCTAAGCAAGTAAGAAGATATTTCTAATGATCGAATTTATTCCTTTATGTGCAGTTTTCTCTCTCTAGGTTAATATTTGCTGGTTTTGGATAAAATTTTTGTCAACAAATGTTTTCTGTTTTGTACTTTTGAGTACATTAATTAAGAATATTAAACTCTATGACTCTATGCACTTGTTAGTATTCAAACCGAATAAACCGAAACCAAAAAGAGAAAAACCTAACTGTACCGAATTTAATTAGGTACGGTATTGGTATAGCATTTTAAGAAACCGAATACCGAAAATACCGAACCGAAATATCTAAATACCGTACCGTACCGACCGACGAACATACCTACTTGTGACACCAGGTTCAGAGATTTTGTAGTAGGTGTTTGGCAGCTTTAGCTTCCGCATTCATATTTCAGTTATTTCAGTATTTCTCGTTATTCACTTCAACTGTTAAAAATGGATAATGTGTTCTAACGTTGGCTTGCCTAGCAAGTGAAATGTTAGGCGCCATTATGATCCCGACAGTGAGGGTCTGGATCGTGACAATATGGTGGAGTGGTCTGAATCGAATCGTTTGTTTATTTACGATTGTTTGGGGAGAAAAACCAAACAGAACTCTTACGCATTGTTAATTGAACAAAAGAATACGTTGGTAAATCTGCATGTATAAACACAACAAAATATGTACTTGATTCTGTCAATAAGTTAGAATATGAAAAATCATAGTACTAAAAAAGCTTGCTTGCAGATTCATCTAGTTGTTCTCCTTTCCAAGAAGAAGCATTAGCAAGATTCCTTACTTCTAATAAGCTCCTACCTAACATCAAAGCTACCTTCAATTCAAATACTTCACCATTTTCCCTTCTCTCAACATCTTTTTCCATCAAATTAAAATCAATATTTTCTTGCATATACTTAAAAAAACCTGCATTATTCCTATACATCTCAAAAACCATTCCAACTTGTCCACCATGTTGAATTGTGTTAACGATCGTCGCCACCGCCCCCGCCACAATACCAACCACAGTTGCCCAAGATCCCACAAAAGCAGAGCCAATGGCTCCTAGCCCTGTTAGTAAAGGACCACAAATGGCTAAAACTTTGTTCAATTTCAAGGCCTTTTTCCCTAGCCTAATATATTCTTCTTGGTCTTTTCTCCCTAAAATTCCCACTATTTCTCTCATTTCCTCCTCCAATTTTCCATTCCAACCATTCCAATCGTTTTGATTTTCACTAATACTTTTGGATTTCTTTCGTCGTTGTTGAGGCCACCACATAGCAGGTTCGACAGAAGATGGAAATTTATCGAGCATTATACCGAGTATAGGAAGAGGGTAGGCTTTGTCCAGAGCCAAGACACTATCCATAGCTTCTTGAACATCACTAGTCACAGGGTGACCGATTGATAAAGTTGTATCGATTTGGTTAAGGAGATTTTGGAACAATCTAGCTGCGATTCGCTGTTCTTCAGCAAGTTGGGATGGTTGTAGTTTATTCATGATCACCAACATTACAGTAGCAACCAAGTACAATAAAGTGGAAGAAATTTTAAGTCCGAAAACTTGACCAGTTACGACAGTACTAGTAGCTGCAATTGCAGTCATTGTAGCAGCTGCTAAAGTTATGACATTAATTGATGTCAAAAGCATATTGTTCCACTGGCTTCTCTGCTCTCCAATATTTTTATGCATCTCCACTCTATCTGCAATAGCCTCCTTAATCGCGTAAAGTTTTGCGATATTTACTGGATCAGGACTATTATTGACATCGAATTTTGTTGATGGGGTAAGTTGTTGCTCGATTTGGTTACATGTAGTTATAGTTGTATAACCATTTATCACGTCTTGTTCCTTCATTGATCCTCCTCTTCTTACAGCAATAACATATCAAGTGTATTCCTGTACAGTATCAGGTCTGGGGAGGGTAACGCCTTACCCTTACCTTGTGAAGGTAGAGAGACGGAGAGATTTTTTACTTGTTTGAAGTTGATGAGGAGAAAAGGTTTTGGCAGGAAGTGAGAGGCAATGGGTACAAGGCCAAGACTATTTTAGAAAATTCTAAGCCCCCTTAGTTTTCTTTTTATTAAGTAAGATAAAGGGTAATTTAGGAAAATATTTTATGATTAAAGTTATTAAATATATTTTTTTAGGTGTGAGTAACAAGTTTAAGAGACAAATTATTTGGACCAGATTGAATAATTATTAAGCACCTGTAAGCGATTAAATAATTACACTACATGACACATATTTGTACAAAATGATGACAAATACACGCTAGATTATGATTTTATAGTTTGATAATTACCACGTGAAACACAAAGAATGTTGATTGTGTAAGATTTTATTCTAGCAAATAAAAATTAATTTATGCATATTGAATATCCTCAAATGACAACTCATTATGCCTACATTATTGGCCAAAAGCATAAGAGCATGCCAGCTTGTGTAAACCCTTCAATATTATATATACTTGATAACTCGATAAGTGTGCGTGCACATAGTTTATGTTTCTTTTGGCCAAAACACAAAATTAGCTAGTCGGCCGAAACCAATTATATATATTCGCTAGCCAAAAATATATAAAATATGTATATTATATATGTATATAATATATATATATATATATATATATATATATATATATATATATATATATATAATATATATATATATACTTACGCTATACTATGCACTAAGTATAAGTGTATTAGCTAATATTATATCGAATATAGCTTATATATATATAATATATATATACTTACGCTATACTATGCACTAAGTATAAGTGTATTAGGTAATATTATATCGAATATAGCTTATATATAATATATATATACTTACGCTATACTATGCACTAAGTATAAGTGTATTAGGTAATATTATATCGAATATAGCTTATATATCTATAATATATAAACTTACGCTAACTATGCACTAAGTATAAGTGTATTAGGTAATGTTATATCGAATATAGCTTATATATATATATATATATATAATATATGTACTTATGCTATATTATGCACTNCACCATTTAGCTATTGCAATTCTTTTCCTGATAGCAGGTCACATGTATAGGACCAACTGGGGTATTGGTCATGGACTAAAAGATATTTTAGAAGCTCATAAAGGTCCATTTACAGGTCAGGGCCATAAAGGCCTATATGAGATCCTAACAACGTCATGGCATGCTCAATTATCTCTTAACTTAGCTATGTTAGGCTCTTTAACCATTGTTGTAGCTCACCATATGTATTCCATGCCCCCTTATCCGTATCTAGCTACTGACTATGGTACACAACTGTCATTGTTCACACATCACATGTGGATTGGTGGATTTCTCATAGTTGGTGCTGCCGCGCATGCAGCCATTTTTATGGTAAGAGATTATGATCCAGCTAGTGCGCAGGAGCACACTTTTGTTTTCCCCTTTACAAGGGGCTTTCATGAATAGGGATTTCCCGCCAGCAGTCTTCTCTTCCTATCACTTCACTTCGTTCTAGAAATCTGATCTCACCGGGCCGGACGAAGGGGAAGGAAGAGATGGTTGATCCGGGAACAACAACGAGAGAGGGCTCATAGCCCCCCCTCTCACTCTTCCCCACGCCTATTTGTTCACCCGAGATGCAGAACTCTTTTTTTTTAATGAATAGATAGAGCCATGATACATTCCGAAATATTGTAAAGGTAAATAGACTCTTTTCGCCCCCTTTTCGATGTCTGCCTGAGGACCTATGTTAATGTTTTGGAAAGGGGATGTTCGCCTTTTGTAACAAATAGACCCACGATACGGACTAATATATGTTCTTACCCGTAAGCATAAGTAAGATCTATTCATAGTTGGTCAGTCCCCCACGGCAGGGCTTCTCGCTTTTCATGAATGTGTCTCCCCCTCTGCTAATGTGAGTTTTACCTGCCTTTTACTCTACTTGCTTCTGACTCCCTATGAGCCTTTACTTTTTCGGGGGGTCGGCGGGACATGGGAGCCTCAGCTCATGCATCAGTTTACCGAAATAACCTCTACTCTCCCACTTCCTTCTATTCAAAAGGCGAGCAGCCCTTAAACAAAAAGGCCTAAGAGGGTTCTTCTTTATATATTACATAAGCCCTAAAGTAGGTAGCCCCGAATGCTGAACTCAGCAGAGTGGGTTTTGGCTTGCCCCTTTCTATCTTATTAGTCAAACCTAAACGTCCTTATTTCAAAAAACAGCGCTAACACCCTATCTATAGTAAGGGGCCTTTTCAATTCAATCTCCCACTTGATTTCGGACAGTCAAATATAAAGACTCTTTGTTAGCTCTTCGTGCCTCCTTGACTTCTCAAACTGAACTAAGATTGTCCAACTAGAGTATAGCCGGAAGGGGCTCTTTTTGTATTGAAAGTGTTTTCAAATAGCAATCCACCGCGTCGGTAATAAGACTTAGAGTAAACGAACGATTCAAGCTCCTTACAGAAGGCAGTTCAGCTTGATAACTCGATAAGCTGTATTGACAGAACAAAACCACTCTTTCAAAGGTGGGATCAATCCCAACCTATTCTTCTTAGCCTAACAGTCTATTCGTGGAAGTAAATTATCCAAAAAGTCTCCTTACTAGACCTAACATCCTGCCATCGCTTTCAGATACAAGGAAGTTGGACTAGTTATTAGACCAACTATCTCACGCTCTCTCTCTCAAACCCAGCCAAAGGAGCACATCTAGTTGAAAGACTCTCGTTCTTATTTAGAATGGGAAGATCTTTCAGTTCGTAAAAGCTTAAGCTTAAGAGCTTTATCCATAAGTAATGAGAGAAGACTTTTAGAAAACCCTCATGCCTTCTCTGGAGACAGAGATCTTACTGCTACCTCCGAGTCTGACAATCTAGCCTTCTAGGCTTTTCGCTTTGAGGAATCCTCTTTCTCTCTGATCCTTCCTGTGTTCTTTATCCTATTCCGATTCGATTTAGCTTTCTTTTAGTTGCTATATCTTTATTTTGAAGAAAGATGGATCTATAGGGGAAAGGATAAATATATAGTATCAATAAGAAGATAGTTTGATTTTCTTGTTTGCACATGTGTATTGTCTAATCTATGAGAATCACGCTTTTCCCCTTCCGTAAGCGCATATAGGGAAGTGGGCCCTGGGCTGTTGAGCGGACTCCTATTGTCTTTCTTTTATTTACTGGAGTTTCTTGTTCCCGCGCCCCCCCGGTACCGAGACCCCTGGTAATCTCTTACAGGGTGCACAAGGCCCTTAGTCTTACCTCATGCAGTTTCTGCTTTCTTGTTGGCTTGGCGGTGCTTTCCTTCCTCTGTGGAGAGAAGAACCGAAAAAGGATGTTTCCTCGCTTTTCGTCCGTCGTGTATTCCCCCTTATGTCTTCTGTAAGAACGAGAGGGACGGGCACCCCCTAACACTTTTTCAGATATTCCCCCTTCCAAGGACGCTTTCTCGAGCCTTTTTCCCTCATCCCTTTTGGTTTGGGGACGACAAGTACTTCGTCTCGAGTAGGACACCGGTGATCTCTACATTCACCTATGTAATTTCGAAATCTGCTTTCAAGCAGCTCCGTTTTCTAAGGGAGAGTGGACTAAAAAAAGGAGAAGCGTCATGCGTCATGCTTTTGTAGACCAGCTAGTATACATTAAAGAAAGTGGCTTCCTCAATTAAACTAGCTTCCTCATCTTCTCTTCCCCCCAACAACTTCACTCCGGAGGAATCGCATATTCTTAAGCGAGAAGATCAGACTCTTATTATTGAATTTCCATTGTTTGCACGTAATAGCTCATTCTCTATATTTTTTTATGCTCAATTTTTCTATTTTCCTTTTTCAGTCTAAAAGGAAAGAGAAGTGACTATCATCGCAAAGTCACGAGCGCTTAGAGGTATGAAGTTAAGCGAATCTTACTATCTGAAGGAGCTTAGCTTCTTAAAGGACTCTTAATAAAGAAAGCTTTTTTGAAGAAAGCAATTCAAGTAGGGCTTGAAAGAAGCCAGGCGATCCGATCAGAAGATAAAGAAGGTAGACGAGAAGATAAGGGGCGAAGGACTTTTTTAAATCCGATAGGTGTAAACATGATATTAATTAGTCTTTGTCCTTTCTTAAGAGACTCCGGACACTCCTTGTCCTAAGCCCCAGGCATCCGGTTACCTTTGCGGATCTCCGCCGCCTGCTTTTGCGCTATTGTTACATACGACGTCTCTTCTCTTACGCAATTCCTGACTAGTCGTAGTTTTTCTAAGTACCGGAATAAGAGGTTTCGGCTTTTTGGGGTATTTAACATAACTAATAATTCTATATTGGAAAAGTTTAAAAATTTCAAACAATTTTGATCGGTATTCAACTAAGGGCCCCGTTAAGTAAGATGGGAGCCAATACAAAGCGGGAACCCTGATCTAGACACAGTAGGATCAATTGAGTTAGCAAATCTAATGTGCGTACAAGCATATTTTTCCTTTTATTTTTGAATTTGGCACTATTTAAATAAAAAAGAACGTACAATAAGGTTTTCTTCCTTAAACACTAACCCGGCCAAGACTCACCAATAAGGTAACTCCGCCCTGTGTTTTTTGGATCAAATCCGGTGACAATTCTCCACTCATGTCCTTCCAGAGCTGGGTAAGTGATCTTCAAGGGCATCTCCCCGATCCATTCTTCCCAGCGCTCCTCAATCAGATCCATAACTGCTGTTGCTTGTGCAGGAGTAACTAGAGAACTGAAAATTGCAATAAAGTTGTCAACTAAGAAAGACCGGAAGTCCATGCGAGCCGGGCTGATATTAACCAAAAAGATACCCTCCTCGAAAGGGCCTGAAATCAAAGACCCAGTCAGGGATAGAGTTGAGAATGACATTAAAATTGAACAACTGTGTAGGAGTACTAATAAGTTTTGTAAGGGTATAGTTTATTTAATTGAGTGAAATTAGGCCAGTAGTCTTTCTGAATGTGATAGCTGAGAACTGTGATTCTTCGCTCGATCAATTCTTGCCATCACGCTCTGGCTTTAGCATCTGCCGAGCACATCTAAGCGAAAAATAGAAAAAACTGGATTTCAATTGGATACCCTTTTTCTCTGTTCCAGGTACAAGTCAAGTTGAATTTACAAAAGAGAATTCAGTGTTAGAAGTATTCAAATCCATAAATTCACTACGAAACAAGGCCGGAACCAAGCCCTAAATTTGAGACTTTGGAAAACTGCAAATAGTAAACTTAAACTATCAATCATATTAATATTACATCCATCTCCACATAGAAGTGTTGGAAAAGAAAGCTATCTGAGAGGCAGAGGTTGACTATAAACTTCATCTCTCTCTGGACCTCAGGGAGTTTTTCCAGAGCTGAATTGCGCGTGCACTTCTGCCAGAGCAGAATCACGTGTGTACTTGGTGTATAACCTCAGCAGTATCTTCCATCAGAACCCCAAATCGGCAACGAATATGTCCTTTAGACTTTGCTAGAAATGGCCGAACACTAAAAAATAGGTGGAAAACCAGCTTAAGCTGGTTGTACTTTTAAGTTCGTTCAATTCACACAGGCAGGGTGATTGAGGTGCGTGCTTCGCAAGTTTTTTACTTTCTTCACACAACAAAACAAAGGCATGATAGTACTGTACTCAACTGCTCGTGCCGTATGGCTCTTCTACATTCTATAATCTATAATATGTTCATTCATACCAATATACCTGCTAAAAAAAACCAATAAATTTTCAACCCCTCTCACAGTCATCAAACCTGCAACACCAAATTCCTCTCCGCCCTCTGCTCGGCAACGCAATTCCCATGCTCACAGCCAGTTAGAGCAAAAAAATCCACCCCCGTCTTTCTCTTAAAACTCACCTCAGTCTCGTAAATGTCCTTCCCAAATCCTAGCGTAAGGTGTATGATCCGCCGAATCCATTGCTGACTTCACCACGATCGATTAGGTGAAAGGGTTCTGCAAAGTTTGTTTTTTCATACAGGCAGCGTGGTTATAGTACTCATATTGTGCCAGCCATGCAATTCGTACTGCATTGGCAGAATTGCTATACACTCTATAAAAAGAGGCTCGATAAGCCTTCGTGCTCTACAAAAAAAAACAAAAAACAGAAATTTTCTACCAGTGTATATCGAGAAGCCATGGCCCTCCCTGCTCAAATTCTCGACATTCCCCAGCGACTTGCTGAAATTAACGTTGAAATACAAAATGTATAAAATTTTCTTCGAAAGACTCGAATAATGTTAAATGCTTTCTTGAGGCATCTTCGCTCCGTGAACCCGGCTGCTATTGAAGCCCGAATGGAAGCAAGCCGTCAAAGAATTCGGGAACTAGAAGAAAGACTCCAGGGACTACGCCAGGAGCAGCAGGCACTGATCGTGGAGGCAATCTTCCTTGGTGCCCGAGAAAACTAAAAGAGTCCGTCGACTCTTTTTAGTTTTAGAAGGTTTCAATAAGTGTCTTGAGACATTTGTTTTCATGTCTGGTGTTCTTTTTTTTTTTAGTGTAGATCTACTCCGGTGCCTACTGGAGATAGACTCCTATCTATGCTAACTATCTTTGTTTGGTTTTATTTGTTATGTTTGCATGTATAGTATGGTAAAACCTAAAGTGTAAAATGTTTACCACTTAATGCTATGCTAATAGAATAATTAAAAAAGACTTATTCCCTAAATGACTACTCTAACTTTGTCCAAAAAAACTGGAATACGAATGAGATCCACAATGCCATCATTGTATGGCCGATAGTAGTACAGTAAATGACGCCTTCCTCTTCAGCGCCACGCATAATTGGCTCGCGTAAAGGCAGAAGAAAGAAAGCCCGAACGAAAGAAAGCTGACCAGGAGTGCCAAACCACTCTAGTATCTTCACCCTTGCACCCCCTATGCTATTATACTTGGACTAGGGGCCTCCTTCCCTTGTGCTTTTATACACATGGAAGTACCTTTTCTTATCAATTCGCCTTCATAAAAAAAAAAATAGTAAAATTTGGTGACTACTATTTTAGTGTTCACCCTCTCATCCCAAACTTACCCTTTTTCCACGGAAGCCCTCCCCTCACTTTATTGTTCTTCATGAGTGGGAAGAAAGCAAAATCTTTCTTATCCAATACCAATCCGGGAATACTAGGCTAAGCATGTAGCCTAGCCGCTTCACTCGTCAAAAACAGGCTTAGTTGAATGGTACTAACTAAGAATGCTATTGGATGAGGAAATTTTGACTCCGGAAGACCTGGAAAGACGGAACTACTTTCGGCGGGTCCTTCTATTATCTCCTTCACGCTACCCAATCCGAACTAATGAGTGCCTGTAGCAGCATTGAGTGATCCCCTTCTCCGACACCGATACCCTAGGGATTACATATTGTGCCAACTCCCCTCTGCTGCCTCGCTCTACAACCGGATACTTTTCTTGGCACTGGTTGAATTACTTGGAACCCTAAGAAAGGATCAACTGTCTCTAGCTTTACTTTACCGGTAAAGCATTTCTTTCTAGATCGGATTGAGAGTGACTTCTTCCGCTGACTAAGGTGTTTAGTTTGTGCGTTTGCAACATCCGAAAGGAAAGCCGTCTCTCTTCCATTCGGAGCAAGCATCGTAATCGTACCGCTATAAAAGAATCCATCGGAAGCGGAGCAACCTCTACGTATTGCCCATTCGCCATCCTTGGTGAGTCCGGTTTTATGTGCTACGTTATTCTTAGATCCAGCAAAATCATTGGTATTAGTTTCAGAGTCCACTGGCTGTCTAGAAAGCCGACTGTCAACTTGAATGTTTACACAAGAATCTCCAATCCAAGCCTCTTTTGTCAATCCGGGGCAATACGAGTGGCATAAGCTATTTCTTATAAACAGGCTTTCGAGAAGAAATTGGAGGACTACCGATTGATTGACCCCGGAAGTAAAGAATGACGGTTCGACGAGCTCTTATTCGCCCCTGGCGGACCTGTATACTCTTGTCCTGTTGGGTATAAAGGACACGGGGAGCTGCCTTGGGTATCTCCGAGGACTTGAGCTAAGGGATTGTTTACTGAACGTCCCATACTTTACCTATTATTTGGTGAAGTGCCCCCTTTCATTTATTAGGTAAGAGGAATCTACCCATAATGCGTGAACCAGTGCCTTTTTCTTTTGTACTTATCAACTATATGAAATATAGAAAAGAAGGTCTTCAATCTTCACACTTATGCGTGTGTGGAACATTTTGAGGTCAGCTTTGAGTGGTTGATTTTTTCCAACTTCCATATCAATTATGGAGAGAGAGAGATCGAAGGTCTTGTCGTGCGTCTTGGAGCGAATAATTGCTTAAAATAAAGGCCGTTAAGGTCACATTGACATAGAATAATACGGATTAGCTCACCCAGTGAGAAAGGCCCTGACCCTGCCAACCAAGTATCAAAAAGAAAGAGAGAAAAATCAGATATGAATAAGGGATAGGCAAGTCCCATTCAATCGATTCCTAATTCAATAGGGGAATCAAACATTTAACTATTTACGATGTCTCCCGCGGGGACGGAAATAAAAATCGGGCAGGATTCGCTCAATCAAAGACAGTTCAATTCAATCTTAGCCGATCTAAGGTTTACCGTCTCTCCGGCCCCGTTTCGGTGCACTATTGGAGAGCTCACTAGGCCCGCCGCTTTCTCAATCGAGAATGGAAACTAGCCTACTGAATGATTCCATCTATCACTTACGTCATTTCTCAAGGTCAGAAATCTCAAATTTAGAATTTAAGCATGAAGTCATCGTTCCGTCATCCAACATGCTTCTATCTAAGTGATTTCATACCTTACTACTCCCCTCCGTCACCCTTCTAAGCTCCTTTGCCCTATGCCTTTAGTCTGCTTTGAATGATCCTTTCACTCTTCGAAGGTGAGCGAAGTACTTCGAGGGATTATATGGAAGGAACCTCTGCTAAGAATGGAATGCATTGATTTGGGGCACTTCTTCTCCTTATTTAGCTTTCAAGTGGGAGAGGACTTCCATAGAGTCATTTATGTTAACCCTGCTTTGTGGTACTATCTTAGTCTAAGGCTTTGGGAGCCTGCATTTGTGGGAGTTGAGGCCACATTCACTACCATCATAGTCTGGGTCCAACTAGGAGGTCTTCCCATTGAATTCTATTACATGCATGACCACATTGAATAGGCTAGGAAAGGAAAGGAATGGAATCTTCGCGTGGAAAAAGAGAGAGAAGAGAGGGCTAGGTCAACCTTATGGATAGCGTAGCGTAAGGACGGGATAGGAAAGAGAAATAACTCAAATGAAGCGCTCAAAGAGAAAGGGT
>NW_017674840.1:13668-17322 GCF_001879085.1 Nicotiana attenuata | reverse complement strand
CCACGCATATCCGCCATTTTCTGTTCTTCTTTGACTATCACTACATTGGTGATCCACTTGGGGTACTTCGACTCCCTGATGGAGGCGTTTTCTAATAGTTTTCTACCTCCTCGCGGACTGCGGCGGAGTTTAATTTACGCCTGACTTGTCTTACTAGGGGTGGAACGAGTCGACGTTTAAATTTTGTGTGGCGATTTCCCTTGGGATGCCCGGCATGTCTGCATGACTGAAGGCAAATAAATCTATATTAGATATTAAGAATTCAATGAATTTACCTAGTTCCCGAAGTTTGCAGCCGATATAGGCTTTTTTGCTACGATCGTTAAGGTTCAATTGAACGGGGTCGAGGTCTTCTGTGGTCAAATCTTCAGCCTCGATCATGTCGGGATCCATGATGACGTCCCCGGTCTCTTTTTGTGTCGACCTCGTCCCTGTTGATTGCTATGCCTCTATTGCTTGTCTTTTTCTGTTGGGTTGTCGTGTTGTCTAAGGCAATGCGGTAGCATTCCTGGACGTGCGTTATTCTCCGTGTATGCTAAATATTCCCCATGATGTTGGGAATTTAATTACTTGGTATAGGATGGAGGGGAAGGCTCTCATGGGATGTATCCATGGTCATCCCAGGATGGTTGTGTACGTAGTGGCCTAGTCCATGATGTGGAATGTCGTCTCCGGAGTCACGCCGCCAGCCAAGATAGGGAGTGTAATTTCCCCGAACGTCCGTTCAACTGCATTATTAAAGCCAGTTAACGTGATGCAGTGCGGCACTATCTTGTCCTCGAGTCTCATTTGGGTGAGGACTCAGAGATGGATAATGCATGCTCCACTTCCATCTTCCAACATGATGTGTTCTACATCAGTATCTAAAATGCGTAAAATAATAATGAGTGCATCATTATAAGGAAAAGTCAAACCGTCGGCATCTGACTCATCGAAGATGATACTTTCTTCGAGTATGTCGTGCCGTTCGTGGGTGATAGACCGCTTGAGATTGTGAGTGGTGGTGAATTTCATGCCGTTGATAGAGGAGTCATCGCCTCCTCACTTACATAGGTAATTCTAGAGGTGAACCAGCTTGGTCGGTAGAATTTTTTTTAATCTAGCAAAAGGAAGGAAATGATGCTTTTCTTAAGGCAATCCATAAGTAAGAAATTGAATGAGGAAGAGAGAGGACCCCTCGGAATGGTATGTGGGCCTTCCTCAAGCAATCCCCTATGACTCAACCTTTGTTCTTGTGCAAAAGCGTCCTCCCCTTCCTTTCTCTTTTTCGAGCTCACTAAGGCAAGCGGCGCCCCATTTGTGTCTGTCTGCGATCGTGCCTAGCTGGGCAGTTCATCAGGAGCTGCTATCTGGGACCAAGCACTAAGCACTCTTGATTTTCTTTTTCAATTGATTTCTAAGAGGATTGGCAAATATCACTGTGCCTAACACATCTAATTGGAAGTGGAATGAAGATAATACGCTTTACTCTTTCATTTGTAGCTGGATTACCTCTGGGCTAACTTAACTTGAATCTGTTCTCTTTAGTTTTTCACTAAGCCTCATCTGAGTGCTATATACATAGCTCCTTGATTACTTATCAAATAAAATGGACATTCTTTAAGAACTTTTTCTCCCGATCTTATTAGCTTAGTAGCATGGAAGTCACAATAGTTCTAGCAGAGTAAGCTAGAAGATGACCAATCCCGCCCCATTGGTGTCGAGTCCGTTGTGAGAGGCGCTTAAAAGGCCGTTAAGGCATTAGACTCAGGGGTGAACCCACAGGGGAGGGGAGAGGTTGCTTCTTAAAAAGACTTGGGGTTGGATCCTTGCCTTTGATTCCTTACCCATAGCATAAGATAAAGAAAGGGTGCGTGCTTCAACATCTAAGTTTCACACAAGGAACCTCCTGCTCTTAAGGATAAACTACGATATTTGATGGACTGGCAGGTCAGCCACGTAATTTATCCCTCAAGCTGAACGAACTTGACCTGCTCCTTTAGTTTAGGGCTATAGAGTTTACTTGCTTCTCACTAACGGCAGAATCATGAGCTTCATCACTCGACTCTAAACCAAATTAAAAACACTCGGCTATAGGATGACAATCCTTCACTCCGGAAGGGTAGGTTCCATACCGACAAGACCTCCTATCCCAGAATCCGCTCATTTCACACCAACTAAAGTGGAACTTAATCACCAAGGTAGAGTTGTATAAAGCCCTAATGTAAATGAACGAAGTGGAAAACCCGCAATACGAGAGCAAAAACCTTCTGTGTCTAAGAAGAAAAGCAACATCGAGTTAGGTAGGATGTAGATCGAGCGCAATAAGCTAGAGGAGTGATTATTTCGCTTTGGAAGGAAAAAAGCATCTCAAATAAGGTCCTCACTCAGCTCTCAGGCTGTCTGGGAATAGCTCCACCAGACATAGAAGAAAGGAGTGTAGGATTGGTAAGCTTTGCCGGAAAGAAGCTAGTCGACTAATTCAGGAGGCTACTACCGGCGAAGCCCGCTTGCTTCGGAGCGTGCTATTGCGTGAAGCGGAAAGGGACAGCGGAATCTAAGGCCACACCAGACAGGGAAAAGGAGGATTAGATATTTCGTCAACCACCACTTGAGCGCGATTCGCTTATCTGTTGAAAAGTACCATCCAGACAGTAAACCTTTAGGGCATATGACTAGTAAGGTAAATCAACCTATCGTATCGACGAGATGCAAGAAGAAGAAAATTAGCAGACTATGAAAGAAAAAGAATTTCTTCTCATCTACCTTTGTCTCAATCATGGGCGATTGAAGCGAATACAATAAAAGAATGCAAGGAAGGGTTCCCCCAGCAAAGGCATCTCGACTGCTTCCAAAATCAGGTCATCGACCAGTAATGCGACTTGTAGAAGACTCCCTACCTATACCTAGCGGAGTTGGCACTAAACTAATAAGGAGAGCAGAAAGCAGCTAGCCGCCATCAGGAGATCCACGACTTTAAGATTAAGATCCGCTTATTCTTTGAGATGACAAAGCTCCCCACTAGATGCAAATTGACGAATCAACACCAGGCAGTATAGGAGTTAGCCCTTGACATATGAACAAGAAAACCTGTCCTTAACGGGATGGTACTGACTTTCATACGGGTGTTGCATGGCTGTCGTCAGCTCGTGTCGTGAGATGTTTGGTCAAGTCCTATAACGAGCGAAGCCCTCGTTTTGTGTTGCTGAGACATGCGCCTAAGGAGAAAGTCTTTGCAACCGAAGTGACCCGAGGAGCTGAGTGACGTGCCATCGCTACTAATTGAGTGCCAGCACCTAGCTGTGCTGTCAGTAAGAAGGTAGCCAGCGCCTTTTGAAGCATTTTCTATTTCTAGATAGAAAGGGCCTTTCTCGCTTGTTTAGTAAAGTCAAGTTTTTGGCCTTATCCTGCAGGTGACGACGACGTCGAGTTGACGGCAGAGAAAGACTCGGCATTCAGGCGAGCCACCCGGTGGTGTGGTACGTAGTGGGTTTAGTACGCCCCGCCCAAACAAACGGCTCCGAAACAAACAAAAAGGTGCGTGCCAATTCTATTCATTTTAGCCTCTGAGCGAGGATACTCCAACAAGAAGAGCCTAACCAGGCCCTTGAGATAACAGCCCATACCATAGGGTAACCCTACAGAGCAAAAATGAAAGGCCTTCATCATAGGCTA